>NW_016157710.1:73554-121057 GCF_001687245.7 Rhagoletis zephyria | reverse complement strand
CATTTGTCTATATCTATCTCGATTCGTTTTGGCTGTTACAAACAACCGTTATGTGAACAAAATTAATATACCCTTGTGCACAAGTGCGCTCGGGTATAAAAAAACTGTAAAAAGAGAGGTAGACGGACATGAACAGCAACTTATCAGCACAGATCTGTTGTATCTGGAACCCTAATAAGCAAAATACTAGCGGGGCTAAATCGCAAGATCTTTGTGAATATTTTACGTCAACTCTGCGCGAGATCATCATTACCTCAAATTATTATTACACTGACAAGCTATATGGTGCGTAACGCCGTTCTACTATTTCCTTATCTCATTATGTTCACGTTTGGCCAAAATAATTCGGTTGCCATCTCGTACTGTAGCGCTCGTCGTTGACGATGATGGCTTTACCAATGTTGCTTTTGAAAAGTACGGCCGCTGTAGCATGGCAACATCTTGGCAACTTGTCATGCTTTTGGGTATTAAATTTACCAACCATTATTTATCCCTTCTTAAATTACATTGTGCCTAGTACCAAACTATAATAAAAATGCATAAAGGAAACTATCTGCTCATTATCGCGTGTAGACAGCAAACGGAAGCGAACAAGTAGGTTGAATTTATGGTAAAAGTATTCTTACTTCCCTCCTTGTAGTCACTGGTTAAAATTAATTTCATTTTCGTTTATTGCTTGAAGAAAATTTCAAAGCTCAATTTAAAAGTATTCGCGCCGCAGTCAACAGTAGACAATAAAAAAAATAAAAAATAAATAAAAACTACAAAAAAAAACGAAGAGTAAAGTAACACTAAGAAATGCAATAAGTAGGTGAGCGAAGAATAAAAAGGTTGTTGAAATCAAGAAAACGCAACGAAAGCAGCAAGGACATGCATACAAAGGTGTGCCACCTTTTTGCCGAGACACTGGCTGATAGCTGAAACCAGAATACCCTAACAACAACAATAGTTCCACGCGAAAGCACATGCAACCCGCACTCGCAACTGTTTGCCAGTTAGTACATATCGGCAAGTTCTGGTGTTGCCACAACCATTACCAGCCATACTTGACAATTCATTACATTGTTTGTGTTGCAATCAACGAAACTTGTGTTGCTGCAATTGCTATTGCTTTGATGTAGCGCGCTTATTCTTGTTGCTTTGTTGTGTGGTGTGTGTGTGTGCTTTTTTGGCTTACATTGCCAGCAATTGTGGATAAATTGCATTCGCACGCGATCACCATGCGATATCCTATCGTTTGACATTTTTCCGGTGCACGTGCCACATTATGTGGGCGCCACAGCGTACAACCAGAGTTCATGATAAAACTTAGTATGCATGTGGGCGAGGGCGCGCACGCTGGCAATAAGCGCAATTTGTTGTTTGCCTTGAGAAATGCCTGACGAAATTTCTTACATATTTTAGCTTACTTTTTATTCTTATTTTTTTACCTATTGTTTTTTTTTTTGTTGCTTTTTTACTCCCACGCTGCAACTTTGCCTGCTGCAAGTGCCAACAACATGATTTTTTTTTTTTGCATTTAGAAATCTATTTTCTTATTTTCTTTTGGCTATTCTGTGCTATACTTTTGGGAAATATGCAATTGTTGTCGACAATTTTTGGTCAACAGGTTTGTTATTTACTGTTGCACGTTACTGGCCTCTGAAGTTGACGTAGAAAATTTGTTTTTGCTACTCCTGCTGCTGCTGCTGCTGTTGCTTTAGCCCACATTTTGTGGCGATTGTGTGCATTTCCGATGCAGCCACAAGCAACACCTACAAGCATTGCATCTATGTATCACTTGTAACTAACTCAAGTTCACCTGTGCACAGTTCTACCCCTCGATTTTACTTCTTATAAGCGTCCTCTCCATTTACTGATTTGGCCTTGCCTTTGCAAATATTTCCTTGGTGATTTTCTTTGGCTAGCATATTTTTAGGTTTTTTTTTTTCATGGGCTTAATATTGCTTTGCAGGTGTATGTTGTTGTTGCTTAGCTACCGGTGTCGGTTTGCTTTTTCCTGCCACTAATGGCCAACATTTACTACATTGGCTGTCGTTAGTAGCGCATTCAGTTCTTGTTGTTCAAATTGTGCTTATTGTTGCTTAACTGCTGTTGTTGGTTTTAAGTTTTTCCTTTTCATTTATTTTACGAGTTTATTCCTTGCACTAGTTTTTGCACTAGTTTGTCTTGTTTCACTCTCGTAATTTGATTTTCCATTTTTGACTTATTTTCAGTTTAAGTTTATACTTTGGCTGTGCTTCTCGTTTTATGTGTGCCACATGCATGTAAATACTATGTAAATGTATGTTGGCCAGGCGGCCAGTGGTATGTTGAGTGCAGCTGGCCGCAATACGTCCTGTTGTGAATTGCATTTGTTGAAAGCGGAAATTACTTGAATTTTCGGCTAACAAGTTTGCATTTGATATGCACAAATGATTAGTTGCAACTTCATTGCGTCTTCCTGCCAACAATTTAGTTAGAAGTAAAAAAGAGGAAATGTAAGGAGATCGCATGGGATTTGAAATGGAAATCTGTAACTTTTGTGATATGGCCAATTAAGCAGCAAATAGTTGTCCGAAGAAGAAGCATATGTCAAAAGCTGAAACGGTATTGATGTTTCTCCATGTTGGAGTATACTATCTACACACCTCAACAGAGTGGCGTACCTAGAGGCGGATACGGCGGAGATGGAAGTAAATTGACAAATTCAACGGAAATTGTGCAACGGACATGGTTGGAGCTGAAACAAGTGCTTCTTGAGTATATGCACATGGTATGAATTTAACAAAAACTTGATATTGATAGAGACACAGTCTCAATATGGGAACTATTTTGAATTGTAGAGATTTTCGGGATATTCGGGACTTATCGACATTTTTATTGGTTTTGTTTTCGAAATTGTTATCAATGTTGCCACCGACTTTGCTATCGATTTTCTTGGGAATTGTCGATATAATAATGGATTTTGTTATCGACATTTTTATCGGTTTTGCTATCGCTTTTGTAATCGATATTTTTAAAGATTTTGTTATCGATATTTTTTATCGATATTGTTATTGGTTTTGTTATCGATTTTTTTGTCAATCTTTTTATCGATATTCTTGTTTTTAGAAATTTTGTATCGAATATGTAATCGATTTTTGTTTTAGATATTTTTATTGATTTTGTTATCGATATTTTTATCAAGTTTGTTGTCGATATTTTTGTTGATTTTGTTATCGATATTTTTATTGGTTTTGTTATCGATATTTTGTGGGATGTTACTATCGATTTTGTTATCGATAGAGATAAAAATAAAAATGAAGACCAAGGAAAACAGAATAACATAATGTACATTATTACATTACATTTTGAGAATTGTCGAGTGCTCGTACACCGGACTGAGGGAGACCGCAGAGCTTTGAAGTCTAATAGCGGACCGAACTGCGGCGACTTTTACCGCAATGTCAGCAGAAGATTTTTCTAGTGAACTCCGCCAGACAATGACCGCACATAACATGACTGGCTTTATTATGATTTCATAAAGTCTGATCTCTTCTCCATGCTGATCTTACAGCGCTAGAAAAGCCACTGATGCCTTTTTTAGCTGCTCCTCAATAACTTCAATAATAACTGAATTGTCCCCTCGATACCTGAGTGAAAGATCGACCTATCACGGCAGCCAGTTGGACATCTCGCTGTCTCAGGAAACTTTCAAAGTACGCCGTATTTCAGAATTTTATTGAAAAACGCCCTATCTTAGCAGATTTTCAATGTATTTTCAGCTGAGGAGCTAGGGCGTTTTTGAAGAGAATTCCGGGATAAGGCATTCTTCAACCAAATTTTGAGGTAGGGAGTTCTTGAAAAGTTCTCTGAGATAGAGCGTTTTCCAACTGGCTGCCGGGATAAATCGACTAGCCACTCAGGTGACGATATACAGCGTTTTTTTTTTAATATTGCCAGATTTTATTAAATTGGAATGCTGAAAGACATGAATTCACAAATTGGTCTGCTTAAAAGTTAAAAGGCGCAGTCATTGCAGTAAAAAGCCTTTTGTTTACTCTTTTTATAAAGCTGTCCCTCCAAATGATAAATATTTCACTACTGACCGTATCAAGAATACCTAGAAAAGAGCTAATTTCTCAGAAACTGCCAAAATCGCAATATGAAATTGTTGAAATAAACTCAAAAGTCTTAAAATTTCAAAACGATCAATCAATTTCAAAAAAAGTTGTCAAAAGTATATATTTGCCTTTTAAAAAAATTAATTAATTTTAATAAAAGTAATTACTTTTTTAATTTACTAGTTTTTTTTTAATTTTTTTTTAATTATTAATTTAAATATGGTTGTTCGAAAATAAATAGCTAAATAACCAGACTAAAAAATCGATTTGACCATCTTCTAAGCAGTTGTCGTTAATTTTTTTTACAAAGAAAAGTACACCGTTATTTGCTTTGAAGTGTTCTTTATCAAATTCGAAGGACAAAAATGTTATTTCTGTAAGTACGAAAAACTGCTTTTTGCCAAAAACCGATACGCGTTCTGTTTAATAGCTATTAAATACAATGAACACACCATCTAACTTATTTAAAAAAAAAAAAGTATCTAATGTGGAATTTCCAACTAGAGCAAGTATGTGAAGAACCTTATTCCTATCGTATTTCATCCGAACAAATAATATAAACACCCTAGAATACTTTACTATGCATGAAAAAAATTATTTTTACTAATGTCATGGAAAAGGCATTAAAAGAATTGTGATGAGAAAAATAACCAAGTGTATATTACTACATGTAACTGAAAAAAACTCGCAGCAGTCATTTCCTCAGGAAAAATTGCATACAAGCCATAGTATCGTTTACTGTAGTTTTGATGAATATAAACGACTAATGGAGTAGTGTAAATTGGCATGACTCTCATACATAAAACCTAAGCCTTCCACTTATAAGGATTGTTGATTGCAGCAGTGTAATTCCATTTATTACCTCCGATATTTCCTTTATCACGCACTTTAGTTTCCACTATCAGGATGATTGCTTTAAAATTTTAAAAGCCAAAAATTCTTCAGTTTTAATGTAAATTCTTGGCGAAACTCTGCTGCAATGCAGCGACACATTAAAAATCATTTAAAACCCCTCAGGTGCCCATACACATACAAGCGCCCACATAAAGTTTCTGCCAAAGAAAATTTTAAGCTGCCAAAATTCCTTCCTACCCTTCCCCAAAAAAAAAGAAATCCTAAAACAATCTGGCATTATAAAGAATACCATTTCAGTGTCATTCAAATGCTGCCGTGAAAATTTTCGCGCACTTGATTGCATTTCTTTGCAGCGCACTGCTAGCGGCATAGAGTTCTTAATGCAGTTTCACTTGGCACTTTTCCCATTAAATAGTGCAACAACACCAATGGATAACAACAACAATTGAAATACTTATGAGCAACTTTTCCAACACTTTAGGTGACGTTGACTTTTTTCATACAAATATGCTATGTATATATGTAGCTATGGTAGTGCTTGTATGCATGGTGGCTTGCTAATGTTTGCATGTACATACATACTTATATATGTACACATGTAGGTGTGTTTGCTTAGCAGAGGCACGTCGAAAAGTTGAGTAAACCACAAATTACGGCGACACCATCACCTCTGCCGATTTGTGTGGGTGGAAATTTTTGGCAGTTTTAGGGTGGTTAAGCGAATGAACGCGTTTAGTGGGCGTGATAAAACGTACAAGTCTCATTTTTCACACTTTGAGAAGTGCACATACATACATACACAAGCACAAATTCACAAGTGAACTCATGCAAGCATTTGTACAATTGAAAGTGGCAGCAGACGCAGCGTGTCGCAGGAAAAGAAAAAAAAAGCCCAGCTAAGAAGCAAAGTAGTAAAGAAAGTGATCTACATTAAAGCGTAAAGTTTTACGCGCCACTCAAACTACTACCCGGTCGCGTTGCAACCATCCTGCGGCAATATGTTCGTTTGGAATGTGAATGCTATGGAAATGTCGGTTGCGTCGCATTTGAATGCATTTTTGATTTGTCATTCGTTGTGCGCCAACTTGAAAGAAAGTTTGTGGTGCACAATATTATTTCCCCTCCATGCCTGGCTGCTAATATGTGACTACTGGCTGGGTGAATGACTGCGAAAGGGGACATGATGATTGCAGTTTATGCGTTATTTTTATTTTTTTTTTGTAATTGCTTTGTTGTTGTTGTGCACTGTGTTTTTGTTGGTTGGAGCGTTGCATGGTGTTGCACATTAAGTCAACTGTACCAACAACAAAATTATATAGTAATGCGCCTTTTTGCCATTCACCGCTGATCATTGGTTTTGCTAAGCACAAAAGTGACGTAGCTTAAGTCTGTTCGAGGTGGAAGTTCTAAAATGCAAATGGAATGAGTAACAAATGCGATTGGAAGAGTTGGCGGAAAGACTTCGTGCGCTGAAGTTTATGAAACAAGCCAACTTTTGAATAGATTAAGTGCAAAGTTTTTCGCACTTTTACTAGGCAATGGCATATCGTTCCAAAGCGCCCAAAAAAAAAAACAAAGTTGGCGATAAAAACTTGCCTCTTAAAGGCATAGACGTAATTCGTGATAGAGAGTGCGTACCAACTACTTATGGAGTTAAACATATGTACATATATGTACGTATGCATGTATGCAAGTACATAGACCGCCAAATAAACAACTGTAGACAGACTTAAATTGCAATTGCAAAGCTACACAAAGGCATAAGACGTAATGATGCAACAAAGAAACAAAACATACAACAAACTTTTCAAGTGTCATTAAAAGTGTAGCGGAAGTTTCCATTGGAGGATCTGTATTCGGGTAACATAAATAACGGAAAAAACCTTTTACGATTCAAAATGGTTTTCAGGTTGTTTTCTAGGATTGTTCTTTACCGAAAAAATACTTCCATATGTTTTATTTTGAAATAAAAAAAAAAAACTTTTCGTAGAAATGGTATAAAATTCTTAAAAAACTATATTTTTCGATCGGAAAGCTCTGCTTATCTGCAGAGGATTCGCTATAACAATACCCAATTATTTATTTGACCATTCTTGACCCAACTGTTTGATTGTCACCCAGCTGTTAGAGTAAATTTTAACTTCCTTAACCGCCAACGCTCACAATAGCAGCCAATAAACTGTTTACTTAACAACAGCAATCTCTGCCTGGAAAGCACTACAGCGGTACTGAAGCTGAAGGTTTATGTAGTACTTCTCGGAAAAGATCCCTGTACTGACCATTCAGTCAAGCTTCGACACATCCACGTCCACTCGTTCATTGACTGGTGCCAGTCTAGACAAGAATTGATACTTGTTATTCAAGCATAGTGTAAAGGGCCAGGGTAGTATTGGACCAAAGTGCTGGAATGAAGCTCGTTGCAATTCCTCCAACTTACTAACTAGCGTAGCTTTCTTCAGTGCATTACAAAAGACGAGGAATCCATAAAATATAGTGGGCTTCGCTATGGTTTCATAGAACCAGGATATGACTTTGGGAGAAAGACCCAATCTCTTACATTTTTGAATCAAGTTTTTTACAAAGCAAATAAGAATATGGCCGTTATTCAGTCAATTGAAGAGTTTTTAAAGTTTGAAAGGCTCGCATCAGAATTTCACCTCGCATTTATTTTATTACAAAAGTCTCGTTAATATAAGCATCTTATACAAATGTTTAGGAACATTTCCTGAAGAAAGTATTTTTTTGAGTTATCATTTATGTATGTGCCTGAGGCTATAGCTGCATACGTACATATGTACATACGCATTTTTATGACACACTTTCAGTACATACAGCATCAAAATCCCGCTAAAAAAATCCCGATCAAAAAGTAAAAACGTGAGAATCTATTTACTTTTATTTTAAAACCTGCGCAGAAAAATAAATATATTATTTTAATTAAAATACTGAGCATTTTTATTACGCATTTTTTACTTATAAACACACATAAGTAAACACTGAAACAGGCAATGGCTTTTAAACCAACCTCGCCCTGTGAAGTGGTTTCATTTGACCCTAAGGACCTTATCTTCCTTTAGCAAGGGTTCATTTAATTTTTCTGTGTAAATTTGAAGTGCTCGTAAATATACTCTAATAATTTTTTTCACAGCAAGTGCAAGTATAATATAACAAATTTTTTTGTATGAAATACATATGCATGTATGTATGTGCTTACCTTGCAGGAAACGTATCTAACTATAAGCTAACTTTAAGTTGATTAGGAAGGAGCTAAAAGTCACTTATTATCTGTATATTTTCTTTGACGAAAGCTAACTATATTTCTATGGCGAAGTCCGCGAAATAGTCAACTACTTTTGGACATAAAATATTAATAGGAAAAACAAAAAAATTGTTTATGTTTTTTTATTTACTTTAATTATTTTATTACATTTTATATTCGTTTCCATATTCTGCTGTAGGTGGTCCCATATTCGAACTCCGTCAGATATAACTTCAAAATAATAATAAATATGAAATTTCGATCTTCCTTTTATTTGTCCTCAATTCGAAAAAGTATTTGCGAATTGCAGGATATTTCAATAGAAACACGTTTAAAGAAAACAATCTAAAGCTTTACTCCTGCACTACTTGTCCACTTGTTTCAAGTTAGCTTTTTGTAGCTAACTACAAGTTATATATTCTATAGAAATCCCGCAATCTTTTCTGCCGGGTACATACTTAGATAAATATGTATGCATGTGCAAATTGAATGAGCAGGGTCTTTGAGTGGCTGCTTGGACTCAAAATATTAATATACGCATATACAAATGTGTATAGTATATTTACATATGTGTGTTTTTGTATGCAAATATGTTTGTGCGTATTGACACAAGTGTTTATCTACGTATGTACATTAGGGTGCTGTTGTGGGAAATACCTCAAAATAAGTTCCCTGAAAATTTGAGCTCTTAATATTAAGATTATACCATAAAATGCCTCTGAGGTATAGAATTTTGAAGAAAAACAATAAAAGTTTGATGTGTATTTCGAATGGGAATAAATGAGGGCTCAAATTTTCAGGAAAATTTTATTTAGGCATTTCCCACACAATTTTGAGGTGGGAGTCAAAAAATAAAAATAGTCGCCGAATAAAGCACCCTAATGTACATACATATGTATATAAGTATGCATAGCATACACACATGTAAATACTACATGGACGAGTAAGTGTAAGCGCACAATTAAATTGAAAAGCGAACTTGTATGCATATACGTACATACATATGTACATATGTATGTATTCAAACTGTGTGTTGTGTTTTCGATTAATTGCATGAGATTACTGTCTAGCGCTTAATGTGCATACCCGTAAGAGAGTACATCATGCCGACATATGAGTCCTTTGAGTATCCTTTCTAATTTGTATAAACATTTTTCTTAATTTCATATATTAATTGTGAAGTTGTGTAGAGTAGTTATGTATGTAGTAAATTGATGGTAGGAGGAGTATGTACATATAAGCTTTGTTAAAAGCTTATATGGAGATACGTGTTAGTCTTATATCATCCTGTTTGGGCGGCGCACAGTGGTATTTTGGCGGAAAAAATAATTTAAATAACAAATAAAAATAAAGTTTTTGTTCAATTAAGCAACGTTTTTTACTTATATCTTTTGTTTTTATTAATTTAATTGTAGGTTCATAGGAAAGCACAGTACTTACTAGACCAAATAGAGAAAGAATCAGGACAATCGAACAGTATTTTAATAAATATATTGGCAATTTTTATGGACAAAAACTTTTTTCCCTCGTTCTTATTCCGTCTTATAGCTATAGAAAGGAATGCACTCCAATGGCTGAAATCAAATGACAAACAAAAAGTGATTAAAAGAATGCACTCCAATTGCAAAACTCAAGTGATTAACAAGAAATGACTAAACAATGATTTATGAATCATAAATCAAAAAAAAAAAAAGAATAAAGACTAATTTTTTTCAGTCTTAGTGAGGACTAACCAAAAATTATTGCAATCACCAGGCATTTCAATAGTAAATAATTTAGTTAAAAATGACTGCATTCTTTAACAGCTCTGGTAGTCGCTACATATAAGCTTTGAAAATATTTTCACTAAACATTAAAAAATTAGTGCTCATAAAATTTCTCGAGCCGAAATTTCATATGCCGCATGAACATACATACTACTTACGATGCAATAAACTGAACTAAGTCTTTCAATTTAATGAAAAGTTTCTGTGATTCACCAACGTTAGTGTTAGTTTTGTTTTTACACTATTCGATTTTACTGGAAATGTTTTTTTATTTCAGTATCACTATTGTATAGTGAGGCTGATATTTTGCAATTCACCACTAAAGATCAAGAATGGTGGTGAAAATGTTTGCTGTTAGTTTAAACTGAAAATTAAGTGCACTACCCCCAACTCAGAGTGTGAATGGCTTGAGAGTCTTCTAGACCCTCATACTGCCACTTTGAGATTGTGAAATCTACATAAAACCAGTCATAAAATGACTTGGCGTAATAATTGACGCGAGATTAGCATTGTATATGTCTGCGGAAGAGCGAGTAAAGTGGGTTGCGCCCTCTTACAAATTATGCTAAATATCTGAGAGCAAAAACAACCTCGCAAACCCACGCACATGTATAGAGCTAAGCAGCGAACCTAAAGTAATATATTCGCAGTTTCAAGTCAATCTACCGACTATGTGCACTAAGAGTTGGCTTCGCATATCGTACAGCATCCGGAGACGCTGCACTACAACTGTTTGTATCCCATCCATCCCGCCATCATTCGCCTCGTAAATTAACGCTTTCAGCTAAAAACACTCGTGCTAGACATTTATCAGAAGAAATGGGAGCATAGACTTATGTATCTCAAATATTGAAGAATGGATCTAATGATCCCACGGCGAAGTTAACTTAAGTGCTTACAGGCCACGCTTGCTTCAGATTGTACCTGAGACGTTTTCGACACGAATAGTTTGACCACTGAGAAACGTATGGAGATGGCGCTATCGGAGGCATAGAACACTAAATTTGATTCGATATGGGTAGAAATCACATTCGCTCCGTGTTTCGGATTTAATTTGACATATTTGAAAATAAATTAGGAACGCCAAAATCGATGAAACATATCTAAATATGTATGTACGTCCATAAAAAAGAACAATCATCACGAAAGACTCAAAAACTCTTGTAGCAGCTGAGGCAAGAATCATGTATACGATTATGTAGCACAAGAAGGTCAGAGGCATTACAAAATAGACAGACGTGACTCGCAAGATCTACGGCCCTGTTCGCGTGGACAACGGACGTAGGAGAAGATGGAATGACGAACTGTTTGAGCTTTTTAACGACATGGACATAATTAAGCGCATACAATACAAAAGGAAGGTATTTCGGGAAATATGAACGGATTCCACAAGTGCAGGGAGTTTTGTTTTTTTTTGAAAATTAATATCTCCTTGCTTTTGTGAATCGAAAAAATATACACGCATTTAATGTTACTTGGAAATTTTTAAACCATTAGGGAATATAAACTTTTACTGCATGTACCATTTTCGTCTATGTGTACACAGTATATGGACAAATATCCAATTTTCTATAATAATTATTATCCCTTTTTTAAAATCATTAGTTACCAGTTAGTACCATGTATGTCGAAATCGTTGGAAATATAAAAAAAAGAGAATTTACAAATAAGTTTAAAATCTAGCTTTAGGTTATCGTACACAACTTTTCTAGCTTCATTTAAGTGAATTTAATTATTTTTAGCCCTTTTGTTACATAGTGCAGCGCTTTTGTGTGAATTATTATTTATTATGTACATATGTACGTACATCCATACATATGTATGTATGAATATATTAGATGTATGTGAAAAAAATAAAAATAAAAGGTTGGCAATTACATACAACGAGCGAAGGCAAAAGTGTTGCTGGGCCAGGATGTATTATAAATATCTCGTGTGCGCATTTATTAGCTTAGGGGGTACTCCAATTTTTACTTATTAAATTTCGACGCAAATTTTTGTTTATT
Organism: Rhagoletis zephyria; assembly: GCF_001687245.7. Taxonomy (NCBI): domain Eukaryota; kingdom Metazoa; phylum Arthropoda; class Insecta; order Diptera; family Tephritidae; genus Rhagoletis; species Rhagoletis zephyria. The sequence continues at coordinate 109,086 of NW_016157710.1, read as the reverse complement.
TGGCTATGTTTGTGTGTACGTATTTTCCGCCGTTTGGCCGCCAGCTTTGTTTGGTTAGACACTCAAAGTTAATTGCGGGTAGCTCTGAACGCGTTCATTTAATTCATCATAAACGTATACTACACATTAGGATGGGTTGTGAAAAAAAATTTTACTAATTATTTTTCCACCATCCGGTGCTAATCGGCTAGTTTTTAAGGGTATTTTATTCACTAGGCCACAAGAAACAAGCGCGTGGATAAGCGCTTTGAATTGGTACTATATATTCATTTAATTTCATACTGACTTCAAGTATCATCGATTATTTCAGACACCGTCAGAAACCCGCGGTTTAGAGAAAAAAAAATTAACGGGTTTCTGCGGTAAATGGCATTCTTATTCGTTATTTTTTTGTGTTATTGGCAAACAGAGTTATCGTTGAATTAAACAAAAAAAGAATATTTCGTTCTTAGCTCGTTTTCGCACATTTTGGCGCTTGGTGGGTTTCTGAAATAACCGTTCAAGCAAATTAAATTATCTCAGTTTCGAACCGAATAAATTAAATCGCATTAACCATATTTTTTTTAAATTGTGAAGTTTTTTATAATAATATTTATAGCTCTCTTAAATACTCATCATAATTTTATTTCATCTTTAAAATGCAATTAGCATTATGTTTGAAAATTAAGAGGGTAATGGCAAGTGTTTTCCTTGCTTTGAGAACCAATTCGGCCTAATATAAATATGTATATTATTTACTTAAGTATATTGTTAAGCACATATATACATACACATAAGTATATATAAGCTCAAATTAAACTCCACAAGAGGAAACAATAAAGCGCATTAGGTATAAAGCTCTTATTTAATCAACTTTTATATATCCTGTCATTAAACCATTACCATGATCGTTCATCCTCTTTTGTCATTTTTTGTTTGCACGTTCCAACCATTGTCATATTTATTTCAATAATTACAAAAAATACGCACTAACATGTCCGCTCGGTCCAAGGATTAATTAATTAAGCTTTGGCTAGAAGTGATTTTGGCAAAGAGATATGTATGTAGACAAATGTCATTTGTTCCCATACTAAATAACACATGCACATATCATATGTATGTATGTATGTTTGCACATATCAAGCAATGGAACTCAGCCATATCTCCATTTGGACAAGCCCATCAGCTGTCATTGGCTTAAATACAAATGCGCTTATAACCATTAAAGAGGATATGACGATCTCGATGACTCGTCGGCATTAAATATAGTAGTATAGAGTAGCAGCAACATGTGCAGAATAAAAATGTTTGCTTCACTGCCTTTTCCATTGGCTGCTTAGTTGCTGAAAATGCTTATACATCGCCTGTAAATACTTCATGTTTCATCATGCAGAATGATTCGAATCATATATGTAAATATAATAATCCGTACAGGAGATATTATTTACTACTGATAAATATTTTTGCAGATTTTGAGTTTTAGCTCAAGAGCTGCATTACTCAAGCAATAAGCTGGGATATGGGGGTTTGCATAAACTTATTAATAAAATTTGTGTGTATGAATATTTTATGAATATGTATGCATGGATAGTATATATGTACGTACGTGTGTAGCTATTCTAGAATTAGTTGAACAAAATTAGCCAGATGTAGTGGTGGAAAGATAGAAATATATAAAAATAAACAAAATTACATATGTGAGTATTTACGTAAAACATAGCTTGGTATATAACACTTTTTTATGATATACATACACTTATATTCAAGGTAATCGTTTTTGATTTTTCCTACAGAAATTTGATAATTTTTCGTACGGAGTTTTAAAGTTAAAAGTGAATTTTGGTAGTTGCTGGCAAAATGTAGATGTTAAAATGTCAATGCGTACATACGTATGAATATGAGAAAATCCCACGAGTTGTTTTTTTAAGTGTCACTCCCTTCTCTCGACAGAAAAAAAAAAACGCTAAAGCATTTTTCTTGCATTTATTTGCAGCAGTGGAGTTCGAGAAAAAAGTAAAATAAAAATAAATGAAGTATTTGAACTATTTTAGTCTTAAAACGTTTATTTAGGCGAAAAAGAACCGAAATTACCATTTTTTTCATTTTCAGTCAAAAAAATTATAAATGTATTTTGTAATAATAACTTTGGGAAGTTTTCAAATAGAATGTTTAAATTAGAGGAAATGGATGTTGACATCAAATATAGCATAACTGTGAAGTTTCAAGGGTGTGCCACTAAATTAAAAAATGGCAGCATGCAGAATATCTGTCGCAGCTATTTTGTTATTTCTGAGAGTTAACATCCATTTTGAAAGTTTAAGATACTTGCAGATTTTAAAATTAAATTGTGAAAATGTTCTCCTTTCCAAAACGAATGAATATAGTGTAATAAAATTAGTGTGTCACAAAGTGAAAAAATTTAATTGAGTAAAAGGTGACTATGATTTGAGAATCTAAAATTCCATTTTTTTTAATTTTTATTGGCAAACTGGAAATTCATTCTAAAATTTTTATACATATAAAGGAATTAATGTGGAAAAGCATTCCACGCTAATGTTTAATTACTTTTAAATAAATGAATTTTAAGTTAAGGCGTTCGGATAAACATTTTAAATGAACGCTTATGGTTCTACGGGGCGAATACTTTACATACGCAACTACGGTTATGTGAGCCTGAGTGGTTAGTTTTACATTTTTTAGTATATAGTTTTTAAGTTTTCATTTAAATACAATTTCCCAATGGAATCTTGTTCTTTATAAAAAAAACTGAAGACAATACATTTTCTGAGATAGGTTTACCACCAGTCGGGGTGAGATTTGCTCATATATGTATATGGGCATTTCTTCTTTTACGGACGGAGGTAATTTTTTATCATAAAAACAATAAAACGAACGGGTCGTTGATTGAATAGTGAGCAGGCTTTACCACTAAGGTGGGGAATAAAAATTGCAATATTACGCATTTCCTATTTCTCTGAAGATGTTTGGTAGGTGGAACGACTTCTATGCTTCCAGTTGTTCCGAATACATTCCCTCCCCAACTTTTTTTTCATTTTGGATCCGTCGGTGTAGAAATAAATAGAATCGGTGAGTACCCGCACGTCCTGTGGCTATTGTTCCCTTCAAGGAATTTTTACTTTATATCCATTGCAAAAGGCTGTGGTTTGCAAGCATTAGTCTCTTATTTCCAGAAGACGAAGCCCAACCTGAATTGCCTTGATTTGCACTTCAGCAAGAAAAATTTCGGCGGCTTCCCCAAAATGTCTATAAGCACCACGCTATGGTAGCGCAGACTTTAGCCACAATTTTGAATTTCCCCACAGTGAGACATAGAAATTTACATCATTTCAAGTCAATAAGACATTGAAAACCTGCCCGCCCGTAAAGCTCAATAACGTGGATATTCCACAGCGTGATGTCGCAAAATATTTAGGCACGCATCTCGACAGCAAGCGTATGTGGAAAACTCATATTTTTACTAAACGCAAAGCACTGGGAATGAATCTCAGAAATTTACATTGTTTACTGAACCCGTATTCTCAAGTCTCACTCGGGCGTAATCGCTTACTCCATTCATCTGTCTTAAAACCAGTATGGACATACAAAATACAATTATGGGGCTCTACAATAAACTTCAATATAGAAATACTCCAAAGATTCCAATCAAAAACTTTTAGGATGATTGTGAACACGCCGCTCTATATTACAAACAACCAAATACACCGTGACCTTAAAATCCCTACTGTTGCTTCCGAAACTAAAAAGCATGCCTTGGCGCATCAAGCAAAAAAATAATGATCATCCAAATCCTCGCACTTCTACACTCTTTTCTCATACACTTTCATTCCAGCAACTTAAAAGGAAATCAATACAATATTAGATCTCTAATAACATTGAATACCTGCGAATAGAATATGGTTGCGCCACTGGGTGCACTCCCTACATGATTATTTACATGTTTAGTATTTAAATTTAAAATACTGCTTAGTGTAAAAAAAACAGCTCGCAATAAAATATATGAGTTAAAAAAAAAAAAATATGTGGCAACCCTTTTTAAAAATATTTATGGCAGTAAAATTTCCCAAACATATTCAGTTTGATACTCATACTGAAATTTTAATGTATCCTGTCAATTAAATTAAATTAACATTTTCAAACAGGTGGCAATCTCCCACGAAACTATTTTCGGCTTTAAGCCTTTCGAAACGTCTTCCTTTGAAAGTCACATTGCAATATCCTATCATTTTACATATACTTAAATTTCCCTACAAATGGCAACTCTCTAATTACTTTTTTTTCTGTACTTTCAGCTAGATTCCTAGAAATATACCGGTGTATTAAATTCCATGCATCAGTTTTCGAGTGATACGCTCCAAACGTGCAGACAGACAGAAAAAAATTCTAAAAATTGTTGCTTTGGTTTATATTGCTCTAACCAAGACCCCACATATCAACTTTTCTTTAATATTTATAACGTACAGATTACTATTATTACGTATTATATTGATAGAATAGAGATAAATCGTACCTATTTTGAAGAACATGTGCCAAACGTTAATTTTTACTGGGACTTAACTCTCAGAACATGTGCGCAATGAGAGAGGGAGTGTGCAAAGTAGCTTCTAATAGCTTGGCTGAACTTAATACTTTCAGAATATTACGAGGAAGAGTTACGATTTTAGGACATCTCATCATAAGCAAAACGAGCAAACTTCTGACAAGTAAAGACCGTCATTACTGAACAATTTACGAAGCTGACTTTACTGGGATTTCTATAATCCTATTAAAACTCTTTCGTGGCCAATTTAATAAATATCTAAACTGCCGATTAACGCTATAGCAATTTTACACACTTTTTTCAGTTAATAAGTAGTGACCTCCTCTATGGATATTAAATAGCTCTAACTTATATGCATTTCTTCACGCTTTTTGGCACTAGCGAAATATTTTGAGTTTTCTTTTTTAATTCAAATTCGAATACAGCTTTGAAACATTCCAATCAGTTTACATAATTTTATTTAGATTTTCCCTTTCGTTTTTTATCTCAACCAAATCCGTTTTATAGTCTTCGAGTTTGCAGCAATTCCTAAGCAATGCTGCAGGTGCTATAATGGTGTCATTGCTTTCATCAAATAATCCACGTTGCTTTTGTTATTTTTGCTGTGTTGGATAAATAAGCGCTGAATCCCAAGTTTTATTGTCGGAAAATATGAAAATGACAGGTGCTACTGATGAAATGTGATTCAATCTGCCTGACGATGTATGTGTTGGTGTACATACACACACACACACACACACTTGCATGAATATTACATATCGAAATTGATATGTGCCACATTGCTACGGACAAACTTTATCTAAGTAATACATAGTTTATGTAGACTTCATACGTTGCGAAATACCCATACTCACTCAATACTCTCATACAATACAAATGCATCATACATCCATGCACATACGTTACTCACACCCACGTACCATTTGGATTGTGAACAACATGATGTATGATGAATTGCTGATTTATCACAGCCAACAAAGGAATAGCACTGCGCACAGTGGCAATAATAACAGCTGAAATACTATCAGCAAGTAAGGAGAATTTCATAGCAGCGAAAGTGTGGATGTGTGTGTGTATTTTGCACGAAGATGTTGTTAGAGCAATGCAAGTAACGGGTGATTTTTTTGAGGTTATGATTTTCATGCATTAGTATTTGACAGATCACGTGGGATTTCAGACATGGTGTCAAAGAGAAAGATGCTCAGTATGCTTTGACATTTCATCATGAATAGACTTACTAACGAGCAACGCTTGCAAATCATTGAATTTTATTACCAAAATCAGTGTTCGGTTCGCTTTACGTCCGATTTATGGTCTACATAATCGACCAAGTGAGCAAACAATTAATGCGATTGTGACCAAGTTTCGCACTCAGTTTACTTTATTGGACATTAAACCAACCACACGAATGCGTACAGTGCGTACAGAAGAGAATATTGCGTCTGTTTCTGAGAGTGTTGCTGAAGACCGTGAAATGTCGATTCGTCGCCGTTCGCAGCAATTGGGTTTGCGAAACACATTTCGAACCGAACACTGATTTTGGTAATAAAATTCAATGATTTGCAAGCGTTGCTCGTTAGTAAGTCTATTCATGATGAAATGTCAAAGCATACTGAGCATCTTTCTCTTTGACACCATGTCTGAAATCCCACGTGATCTGTCAAATACTAATGCATGAAAATCCTAACCTCAAAAAAATCACCCGTTACATTGATGTGCTGCAGAGAATGCCGGCGAAAGGATGTTGCTGCTCGAGATTTATGCTCGTTTCACTTTTCTTGCAGGTGCTTCTATTTGAAGCGATTAGTGTTTTGAATGGCTTTTTCATTTTTTCCTTATTTTATTTGGTGCATTTGAGTGTCTGGTTTCCGAATTTGAGTTGAATGAACGAAATATTTGCTCTTAATGTTTTGCGGCAGCCGGCGAATTTCGAACCATTACAGTTTGTAAAGGGACTAACACATCGGTGTTATGTAATGCTTATAATTTTTAAACCTATTATTATTTATGTATGATTTGTATGCATTTGAGAAAAACGTTTTCTTCATTAAATCGTTGTCAATCACATCACGTAAAAGTCAAGTAGTATGTAGCCACATACACCACACATATGTACATTTATTTGTAGTATTGGAAGGGATTATAAATATTTTAGGTCTTCTTTTCGTCGATACCTTAGTGCAGACCGTCGAGAGCCAGGCCGGATTCCAGGGAAGATATGATCGGCGAACCCTTTGATTTGAATATATTTTTTTTGATCCACGGAATCTTTCTGCGAGTTACAATAGTACAAAGATAACTTACTTGGTACACGAGATTATAATGTCAGCTACAAAATCTAATCTGAAATCACTCTTACCAACAATTGCACAACGACAAAATCTTATTTCTCGGAACTTATATCTTAAATTAATTATGATGGTAGTTTCCACGCTAATCGTAGCATCTCCGGATTTTAAAAAATTTTGACTGCGATAATTAATTAGGATCAAAATTTTGAACCATAGAAGTTTTAACACCATTCGCATCTGATCTTTTTTAGTATTTCAATAGCTGCGAGGGCTCTTCTAAGATGAACAAGAGGAGCCGCGAAAGGTTTCACACAATTGACTCGAGCAGATCAATAAATCAATCAAGACAAAGTAAGACACTACATAAACTTATTTGAAGTGAGATTCTGCTTTTACTGAGATGGTTAAAAAAATTCAAAACTTTTAAGGCTTTTGTTGGCCGTCCGCAGCCTTCAGTACCAGTTTTAAGTATCGGATGGGGGTTGAATGTCCAAATGCGAAATAAAAAGTCCCAGAGTATGCAAATGTCGCTCAGAAGCTTCACGAGAAGAAGTCTTAAATCTCCTGGATTTGATTTTTCCCTTTGAGATACACCATTGGGCTGTAGATTGAGGGTCTTCTGTCCTTCTTTGAAGCTCTTTAGAATATCCTTTGCTGGATGGCCATATAGGCCCCGCACGCTCTGAATTTCGCGAGAGTATCAGTTAGCTCTTTCGTTGGCATGATCGCCCTCATAGCTTAAGAATTTCAATGTCCTAGGTGGATAAACGCGTGTTAATTAATTAACTTACATATTTACATACATACATACATAGATATCTAGGTAAGTATGTACATAAGCGAATTGCGAAACTGTAAAGCTTTTAAAACTTAGTGAAATGGTTTACTCTTAACCTATTTCCCTTAGCTTTTCATCATAATTTTAAAGCATAAATACACTTTTTACAACAAAAGCTCATAACTGACACGTTTTTTTCCGAATTTCCGTTCGAGACTTCACGTAAGCTAGCTATTTATCACCTTCTTTCTTTCCATTTAGAGCAAATGTAAACTTTTTCACCAATTTGCGTGCGGTTGAAACTTGTCAAAATATACATTAAATAGCTTTTTAATACGCGATGTGTCGCTTTACTAGAGTGGAGAGTGCTCACCTAATACCTATTTAGGTAAATTGCAGATGCCGCTGTCTATTCGCAGCTGAGCAGGTTTACGGTTTTTAGTGCTAAAACAAAGGAAATAAACGTTTCTTTTCATTCAATAACTGCAAACTGTTGGTGGAACATTTAAAACTAAATAACACTCAGCCTTGCGGTTAATGTGCCAAAATTGCCTCCAAAATACTCGTAGTTAGAAACTCTTGAGCATTCAAAAGTGTTTTACGAATATTTGTAGGAAAGCACGTATCCAGGTGTTCTTTAGAAACTGGCGTTGTGACTTTCATATTAACATACATACATATTGACATTCATACGAAATAATATAAGTACGCTCATAGTCAGTAGCACTTCTACTTAAATAGCGAAAATATTTCTCTTTATAACTTTTATTTAATGATATAACTGCGTAGAAAATTATTGCGTCTATTAAATAATCGTTTTATGTGTACATAAGTATTGGCTTTTAAAGGTGCGAGCATGATCCGCTTGTTAAGTAGAACAAATAGAACAAATTCTGCGATGGAGCGTTGGGAGCATACTCCTTATCTGCAATCGTATAGCTCTTATTTGCTATCAATAGGGGAAGGATTATAAAATCTGTAATTTAGCATTCTATTTCGTCACCCATAAAGAGCGTATCACTCGAGCTTACTGGCCCATAAAATCAGGGTATATATATATGTACCTAAGAGTATGCCTACATGGCAGTACATTGACAATTAGCTATGAGTTAAAAAAAATTTCATTTATATATTTCAAATTAATGATCTGCATATCGCACGCCGTCTTCAACAGAGTCACAACTAAAAATAACAATTTTTGCCAGAAAATGCGAAAAATACTTCTTAGCACATGATAATCATATGGGCAAGGGCGACTTTTCCTTAGGTTTTATTAACAAATTATAACAAAGATTTTCTACAGCTTTTGCTGAAAGGTAAATAAATGCTCTGTGTACATTTTAAGCGCATAATCTCAAAAATGCCAAATCTTGAGTTGTGACTCTTTTGGAGATGGAGTGCTATATGCAGGTATTTAACTATATAAGTAAGTGCTAATCAAATTCATGCTACACCGAGATTCCTGAAACCTAGCATGTACATATGTATGGACGTACATATATTTTTTGAAGTGAAACTTCTTTAGCGGCGTTTGGTTGGTTGGGAGGAAATTGGCAAATATAGCGGAAATGAAAAAAAAAAACAAAAACAAAAATGCATAAAGATAAAGACAAAAACGAAGAGCAATGCAAGATTAAACACTTTACTTATATTAGGGCAAAGGTTAATGGGAATATATATGTACATATGTAGATGAAGAAAATAATAAACATGACGGTAACAAGTAATTTTTAAGCAAAAAAAAAACCGATTTCAATTCTCATATAAAAGTATATATATATATATTCCATGATCCAATAATCGGATCTAAACCAGATTAGTATGGAGCCACCTCTGAGACACTATCTCTCCGATGAAAAAAGAATTATTGAAATCGGTTGACACGGTCGAAAGTTATGCGGTAACATACATAAAAAAATAAAAAATAAAATAAAAAAATATTCCGACGAATAGATAACCTCCTCGTCTTTGTGAAGTCGGTCAAAAATAAAGATAAATATGTATGAAGAAAAATATGAGGATGGGGATACTGATAAAGAAATTATAAAGGACAGGATATATGTAGAGACATAGAGACTCACCATACCTAAATTCACCACATCGAAACTCATCTCATCTCAATTTGAGAACTAGATAGGGATTTGAGAGGTTTTCGGAGTCCTCGGGATTAAACCCGGATTTTTAAGATTATTTCAGAATCCCCAGGACTATTTTGAGATTTGCGAAGCTATCTCATCGTTATATTTATCGATATAATAGTCTATTTTGTTATTGGTTTATTTATCGATATTGTAATTGAAATATTTATCAACAGATTTATTGAAACTGTTACTGATATTGAAATCGACATATGTATTTATCGACATTTTTATCCATATAATAAATGATATTTCTATCTATGTAATTTGGTATACCAATTTATTTTCTGATCAAAACTTCGAAAATCTGCGTCCGAAGTTTTCGAAATTGTATACACGCCATTGTTGAAGCATTGGCTGAAATACTACACAACAGAAAATTTATTACAATATTGCTAAAATAAATATGACGGTAAATCTGAAAAAAAGTAAAAAAATGTCACTTCAGAAAATATGCGAGTAATGTGGCTCTAGAAATATCGTACACTACACCTTATTACAAATGCAGCAATGAATTACAATAAAAAATAGCAAATATTTAAAAATTAAAAAACTAGCAGACTTTCTTAAGTATTTCATTGATTAAATTGATTTTTTTTAAGACAAAATTGCAAGAAAAGTAAAGCCATGATAAAAAAATACCTTAAAATCTAAATAAGAAACTATTTAGTTTCAAATGAAAAATCCAGATCTTTAAAACACGAACTTTAAGTTTTTATTCCTAAAACTAATTAAAAATACCTTATTTAACAATGAAAATCAGAAGTGTACCACATTAGCTGCCCTTTGATACTATGTTAACAAATTTATTTTTTTATATTTACATATTATAATTTAAAAATAACCTTTCATGGTTAAAATATGATATGATTGTATTCGGTCGTAATATGAATTTTATTTATTTATTTCTTATTGCGTTATGCCAAACCTCATTTGTTTCTCCTTCTTAGAAAGCATCTTAAAAATTTCAACTTATAGAAACGTTATTTTTGAGCAATTAAATCAAACCTTTATAGCCGAAAACGACTTTTTATGTAAAAACTTTTGCGCATAGCAAATATATTAGGAAATAAACGATTTTACCACATTAGCCTCCTATACCACATTACATTCCTTTTCGACACAGTTATGGAAATGGGAGATAAAGTAAAGACACAAAATATAAAGATTAGGATAAAGGAGAATACGATTGCCGGCTCGTTCACAACTGTCAGATTTATTATATACGATAATGCTATGTTATCCATTTAACTGTGAAACACATTGAATTTAACCCCTCTGCGGTGTTTGGAATTTACCCCTTCATATAACGTTTTGGGTCATTTTGACCAAATAATAGATATTAATCAATGTTAAGAAAAAAAACGATACTTAAATTTCTTAATTTTTTTTTTTTTGCAAAATCATAGCTGATTATGGTTTCAACGAATAGACAACGCCGGATCTTATTTGAAATTACCTAAGTCTGTAATTCAACAATTTTTCCATAACAGTGGGGTCATTTTAACCCTACCATTGCAGAAGGGTTTAGTATCTAGCTTAAACTTAAGAATATAAACCATAAACAAATAAAAATATATATGTATATTTTTTTAATTCATGTGCAATCAAAAATTACTATCTATAATATTTCCCATACTAAATATTTTGGCAGCGCATTTAAACTAGTTCATTATTTTTCTGGCCAGCCAACGAGTTCGCAGCAAGTTTGTGCATAAGTGTGAGTAATTGCAAAGTGACAATGTGCACTAGAGATGTACGCACGCTTCTATAATTTTATATCTACATACATAAATACATACATATGTATTTAGGATTCCTCGTTTATTTGCCGCCACAATGGCGTCACATCTCCAACTCAATGCGGTCGAGGCTGGCAACGAATTTGATGCCACCACGCAAACCCAGTGACCATGACTGTTGTCAGTGGTGCTGTTGCTAGAGATTTTGCCGGAACTACTACTTTATGAAAGACACAGCCGCGTTTGCGCTTTTGGCAAACGTACCAATTTGCACTCAAAATTGACTGCGCTACGCACACAATCGCAACGGAAAGCTGCGAGGCAAAAGCGCAAATACAACGACAATGGAACCAACAATGCTTTATAAATTTATATACATATTATATACGTAAATACATATGTATGTATGTTTGAAGGCAACCGAATGAGGCTGTGTTTGTCTTGGTTAATTGTGTGCGTGTGTTTGTATTTGGAATTTTATTGTACAATAAAAAAAAAGAATATATTCAGGAGATGCATAAGCTTGCCAAAGCATTGGAAACTGGCGTTGGCGCTGGCGCTGCCGCTGACAGATACGTAAAAGTTGAGTAGGAAGTGGGGTCGGCTCGTAGCTATGGACTTTGGAAAATTAAAAGAGTGGAAATCAAGAGCCCAATGGCACTAAAAAAAACGTTACTGCCGGCTTGCTGAAAATTTTTTTGCACTGTGCGATACAATAATTATGAAAAAAAATGGCGGGGTGCTTCAAAAAAATTGTCGACGTAGCTATGTTAAACGGGCACACTTACATTCACAAAACTATCCGTGTACACATAGCTTTAGTTGTTTTTTTTGTAAACATTTTTTAAAATTTTCTTAGACCCCAAAGGTTACGGAAGTAAAATTTCGCACTGCTGCGGTAGTCAAGGACAGACGTCCGTCTCTCACAAGCGCACCTTTTTACGTGAGCACATACATATGTATGTATATACATAAATTCACATTAACTTTTTGTTTTAAACATTTTCATCTAGGTGGCGCTAACAAAACGTCACCTTGGTTTCATCGCCGCATGTGGGCTGTGTGGAAAATACGGCTCGTTGGCCGCCAGTTTGTGCAACTTTTCTGGTAGTTGCCGTTGTAGCTTCGCCAGAGCTGGCATCCCGATGACAGATATTTGCGAGGTCAAATCAGTACAACCAACTTTGGCGCTGTGTTTCATTATGTTGCTTGTGTCTGTCCTCGTCAATTGTATATCCGCGTTTTGCCTGTTTGTATCTCGAGTATTCGTTCATGCACAATGCATAGCAACGCAGGACATTTCAAATATATTTTCTTTAGTTTGTCTTATACATCCATTAATCGAAGGGTATGTTTATTCCTGTGTGCGCATAAAAATGCGTTACTGTATTGAAATAATTTAGACTTTTTATTAACATCACGAAACATTGGCTCTGACATATTACCAGTTAGCAATGAGTTTTAGAACTTTGAGAGTGACCGTTCTGTCGCAAAACAGCCTAGTTTATTTGAATAGGAGGCTTTCACCCTGGAAAAAAAGACACTAAAGGAGCACTAACGTGTAGGGAGCCAATTTAGTTAGTGTTTATTAGGAGTTATATATAAAATTCCTGTCTGAACTTTAGCAGGCAACTATCGTGGAAAATCAATGACGAGAAGTAGGTAAAAACTACTCAGCAGCATTGTATACGTGGAAAAGGATGCTGAAATATACTTAGGAACTTACGTCTGCACTTTTACCTATCGTATTAAGCCTATTTTATCACTTGTATTAACCTTATGTTTTTTTTTACCAGGGATTAGTGTGGCAAGCGACTAAAACTACTGTAGGGAGACTAAAATGGCAACATAAAAAGCCGAGATACATTAACTTAATTTTGAGGCATAGATTATGGATTTATATGTAGTTTTCTAGCTGAGGTTATTTTCTGAAGATATTTTCGTTTTTAGTTTGCATTACGAATGAAAACATTAAAAGTTATCATGTGAAATGTTATGCACGATTATGTACGGAATTAGCCTGGTATGGCATGGCGTATGAGTAACATTATTTCCTGCTCTAATTTCATAAAAAAGATTATTGCACATTTTCCTTTGGCCATTTAAAACTAGTTTTATTTATTTATCATTAAATTTTGATCTTACGTAGTTTGATTTTTTGTCAAAAGTTTAAATTTTCTTTCAATAAAAATTAAGATATGTTGGGAATAGCTATAAACTATTTCGGCGCTTTTTGTGTTGGTTAAAAAATTGGGATTTTAACTACAGCCTCTCAGTATGCACTGCAAAGAAGGCTTTATGTACAGCGGCTGCCCACATATAAAATGGCTTGAGAAAGGCAGACCTTGTAGCCAGGAACTACCGCGGGTCGGCAAGGAAAAAGGTCGTATGGTCATACTTGTACAGCGTCATCAATTACAGATCATGAGAAATAGGGAAACCCATTTTTTGACAGCAGTTAGAAAGAAGTTAGTACAAGGAAAATGGAAAATTTTATTAGAAAATAAGGCCAAAGAACTTATTTAAAAATCCATAAACCGGTTGAGGCGCTCAAAGCTTGCTGGGAGTAATGCTTGTTCCCAAGAAGCGATATCGCGCTCTGAATTTTTGCGTCAAATATCGGGGGAATAAGCCAAGCGCAAAAATAAGCTGCCTCTATGAGTACATGTCTACATTTGAAATCTTAAGCCCATCTTTTAGGCCCGTCCAGATTGCGAAGGACTTTCCGCGCAGACCGAGACAAAATTATGATTTAGACAAGATGGCCTTTAAACACTTAAATAAGGACAAAGGTGAAGGGGACTATGTAGATGAAGAAAATAATAAACATAAAATTAAAACAAAGATAAATATAAAGAAAAAGATGAGGATAAGGATACCGATAAAATAAAGATGAAGATAAAGGAAGAAAGATTAAAATAAAGTTAACTATAGAGAAAAGGATATAGATTGAGACCCAGAGACCCAATGTGTGAACTATTTTGGGATTTTAGAGATTTTCGGGATTGTCGGGACTTATCGATATAACAATCGATATTTTTATCGGTTTTGATATTGAAAATTTTATCGATATTGTCACCTATTTTGCTATCGATTTCTTCGGAACTTATCGATATAGTAATCGATTTTGTTATCGATATTTTTATCGACTTAGTTATCGGTTTTTTAATCGATATTTTAAACAATTTTATTATCGATATTCTTATTCTTTTTGTTATCGATATTGCTATTTTTTTTGTTATCGATATTGTTATAGATTTTGTTATCGATCAAATATCGATTTTGTTATTGATTATTTATCGATTTTGGTATGGATTATTCATCGATTTTGTTATCGATAATTTATCGATTTTGTTATCGACATTTTTATCGACTTTCTAATCGATTTTTGTGATCAATTTTGTTGTCGACTATTTTCCAATTTTTTTACCGATATTTTTGTCGATTTCGTTATCGGCATTTTTATCGATTTTCGAATCGATTTTGCTACCAATATTATTATCGATTTCGCTATCGAAACTTTTATCGAATTTGTCATCGGTTTTATTATCGATATTTTTATCGGGTTTTTAACGATATTTTGTTGGATGTTACTATCGACTATGTTATCGATAGAGTATAAAAACAAAGGAAAACAGAATAAGATAGATGTTGTTAGAACGAACAGCGGTAGAGGTAGGGATCTAGATAATAAAAAAATATAACCTTGAGCAAAAGCAGATATACATATGTAATACATATGTGCAAATAAATTGAATTTAAATAAATTAAAATTTTTTGTATGAATATTAGGGCTGTGCGATTATCCGATTACTCGAGCAAGTTGGTTAGTCAATTATTCGGTTAATCAGTTACTCGAGTAATCAAGATTTTGATTACTCAAAACGATGATTAATCGAATTACTTGAAATATGATTACTCAAAAAAATAATTTTGCTCGTTAAAAGAGTTTGCTTTGGAAAACGCTTATTTTCTTTTTTACATTCTGTATATGAAACAAAAATTTCGTTTTAATTTTTGAAAATAGAAACGTTGTTTTCAAAGTATCAAGGAACTTTAACTATTTTATACATATGTAAAGAGTTGAAATGTTGATTACTCATTTTACTCGAAATGTTGATTAATCATAAAGCAAATTACTCAAATATTTTTGTTTTTGGTTAATCAAAAATCTTGATTACTCGAGTAACTGAACTTTTGAGTAATCATAATTTCCAATTAATCGAATAATTGAGTTATTTACTTTATGATTAATTAAAATTTTGAGTAATCAATTAATCGCACAGCCCTAATTCATATCCAAAAATATGTATGTATGTATGTATTACTGCGCTCCTATTACATACGAAAAAACTTGTTTGTAGAAAACAACTTTTACCGAAATGAGTTTGAATGATTTGAATATTTTCCATTCATTCATTCACATTCTTCCATTTGAAGGTAGAAAATATAAAACAAAATGTATATTCATAACTTACAAAATTCCAAGCGCCGAGTGTTTTGTATGTGAAGTAAAATATTCAAATCTACTGTACTCTGTTTGGCTAGAAGTTTGAATGAATTCATGCAGCCCTCTAATACATACGCAACGTAAGTTTCACTTCTCCAGTGTGACCCAGGCGCACNTGCACTTCCTTTTTTTTTACTACCGAAAGTCTCAACTTTAATTAGGAACGACATACGCATCCTCGTATTAGTTAAGGTATAAAAATTCTATCCTATCACCAGTATTAAATAAATTTTATTTTTTCGATTTTCNCGCACTTCCTTTTTTTTACTACCGAAAGTCTCAACTTTAATTAGGAACGACATACGCATCCTCGTATTAGTTAAGGTATAGAAATTCTATCCTATCACCAGTATTAAATAAATTTTATTTTTTCGATTTTCATATTATAAACAATACAATAAAAATCAAACGAATTTCGTTCCTGCTTTCCTTCATTTCTTTTTGTAGCCAATTATAAGTGTTGGTTTTTTGACGCGCAAATTTCATTATCCTTTTAAAATGTCGGCAATTTTCATTTCATTTATTTTATGTCGTCTGACCCAGATTGTTCTTCATTTTATTTTACGATTATCTTTAGTTTTCTGTTTCCACTCTGTGATCAGGGGGTACTTTAATCGTTATCTTTCACAGCTTGCCTTACACTTAACACACGTCCAATCCCCAAAGAGTGGTACGACATTTGTATATACATACGTCATTTTTTAAGTTAAAAAAAATAATAATAATACGTTCACCGCTCAACTGGTTGCTTGCAATCAATCAAGCGCCCAGCCAGCACCTACAAGCGCCAGCCCACAAGCTATTTTACAGGTGCTTGAATAATTCATCGCTAATGAAGCTCCACCCTTAAAGTACGACTTTAAAATTCACACAATTGTCCTTTTGTGCACAGCCACGCCTCATACCGATGTTATTGAGTTATTTAATTTTTTTTTTATTTGGACTTTTACTCGTCGAATTCTACAAATTGTCATTAATTTGCAAGTTAAATCAAGAGAACGTCAGATATTTTGGGCGACGTTGGAATGCCATTGAGTATTCTGTAAGTGTGTGTATGTGTGTGTAGGTGAATACATGGGCTGGTGCGCCACCTTAGCAGCTAAGCTTCGAGCTCATTCGCGCGCTCGCCGGTCAATTATTGGATGCCCCAGAGACCACTAGCGTGCCATGTGAGCGTTTATGTATACGTTCAGATAATTGGTTAACAGAAACAAACTGAAAGTTACGACCGAAGAAAGAAGGAAAGTGCTATCTATGCCGAAGGTTTTATAGCTTTCATGAGTAGAAGAAAATTTAACTTTGATATTTACATCGAATACCGGAATAGGCATACATATTTCAGATCCTTCGGCATATAAATAGAGAAGTTATATCACAAAAATGCATACAATGTGAACTAGTCGAGGTGTGGAGGTTATAAGTTATAGATCACCGATCGTTATGATTTTCTCAGCAGAATTTTCATTAGTGATAAGTGTCGTCATGCCCTTATCAGCAGATATTGATTAGTAATATAATCACAAAAGCTCATATCTGAAGAATCAGTTATATGGGTCCTATACCTTATAGAAAACTGATATTAGAGACTTTTCGGTAGACTTTATTGTAGTAAATTGTTTACAAAATTGCAAGGTTTTATCAAACGAAATGAAGACGACTTAATACTTAAACAACTACCATACGTCTTGAAGGCCCCTTTGGAATAAACCCTTTGAATACGAAAATTCAACGGTTGAAGTTAAAAATCTGAAAATTTGTACACAGGCAAATCTTCGGTCGTCGATTTTGAAAATACAATCAAAAGCTTTATAAAACTGTATCCAAAAACATCATTAAAAAAACACGAAAAAGAAGCATGATATAATTTTCAAGAAAATAATTTTTTTTTTTTTTATAACGAAGACTCTTATTTACGAAAGGCAACACTTTAAGCTCAACAGGACTTTGCCCAATATATTGGACGCTTGTACTGAAAGGGTTAATAGCTTAGTTTCAGTAAAAAAGCAAAACCTTTCCTCGTTAAACTTTACAATCAGAAATTATTTTAATCGGGTTTCCAGAAAAGAGAATGTAAATCAAATTCGTTTCATTTTATTATATTTCCTTTTACTTTACCATATACTTGAAAACATTACATTACGCTTCTGCATAATTATGTATGTGTAAGTGTGTGTGCTTGTACTAAACGTCCCAATAAACATTTTTGTTAAATCTCAATTTGAGATGCATTTGAAAATCAGTCCTTTTCTCAAATCTAAAACGTTAACCCTCAAATGCATCTCAAATAACCGTTGATAGCGTTCTAAAAGGCACTTTTTTAATGTGAAATTTTCCTTTATTTTCAAATTGAGAAATGTTGAATTCTCAACTTTTCTTCAAACGTGAGTGGAGTGGAACGAAATGAGATCCAGCTACTCTCATTGAAATATTTGATACATGATACATGTAAGAGAACCACAGTTATAATAGGAAAGGAATTTTTATTTATGCACTTTAACATTTTATTTAATAAGTAATTTATTCAGTTAAGTAAGTAAGAAGTTTTCTACTCGATACCTTTTACTGCGATCCAAGTAGGTATCGAAAAAAAGCACTTGCATCGGAAGCGCAAAACATATTATGCTTCAGTGTCTTTTTTGAAAAGCAACCCATTAGACGAATAACGAATAACGGTTGTTGAGTCATCTGTCCCTTGGTAGATGTTTTTCTAAAAAACAGGTCCCTACAACTATCTGGCATGTTCTAAAATTCAAAAGTTTGAAATCGACTCGATTTCGATAATTTTCTCGGTGGTTTTTAACCCCAAAAATTTACAAGTCTCGCATTAGAATGATTTATTTCATATCGCTGCTGCTTCTTTTACGGTTTTCAATTAGAATATTCAGTCTTTTCTTCAGATATAATAAAAAAAATATTTGGCAAATCGAGTCGAGTTCAAAGTTTCGAATTTCAGAACATGCCCGCATATTAAAATCTCGCCTTTCAGGAAAACATTTGGATAAGTTGATTTTTTTGGAGAAATATGACAAAAAGGAAGTTATTTTCTCAAACTTATTTTATATGAAAAAACTTTATCTATTAATCTTGTGAAAATGTATTCTATTGTTTTTTATGAAAAAAAAATATTAGAAGATAAATAATCTTGTAAAAATTCATATTTTCTCAATAACTTTGAGGAATTAGCAAAATCGTAGTTCTATGTACAAGTACTCGATACCTTTCCGATACTGAGTAGGTATCGATACCTTGTTTGAGACAAGTACAAGTACTGATTGAGACTACCGATGGACTTCGACATTTGTGCCATGTTGACACAGATGGAACGGAACGGAATGCTCACAAATTGTTTTTCAAATGTTTCTCAAATCTTTCTTAAATTGATAAACAGTGTTTGAGAAAAATTTGAGAAAATCTTTAGTTTCAAATGATAAACAATGCTGAAAATCAAATTGAGAAATACGATTTTCTCAAACGCTTGAAATTTTTTATACCAGTATTTGTTGGGCTACTACGCTTTGCATTACACAAAAGTATGTATGTACATATATATGTATGTACAGTATATTGTACTGCTAAGCAACATCTAACGTGAACACGAACAAGGAACAAGAACAATTTTTGTAGTTATTTTAAATAAGTTCGCTATGCAGCAAAAAAAAAAACCAAAGCAGCCATGCGAAAATGTCAAAGTGATTGTTGAAACGCAAAAGCAAATTGAAGCAACAACGACAATCATCAATGCACGAACAACCATGGCCACCTGCAGCTAGCGTACAAGGACACTTCAGCATTACTGGCGGTTTAACGGTAATACCGGTCGGTAATAGTATCCGATTTACTTTGCGGGGATTAGATTTGATTAGATTTTTCGTGTTCTTCATTTTAGCACAGCTATCGTTACGAAAGTAAGGTAATGTAAACAAGAAATGCCAGCAAAATGTGAAGAACAAAACGGAAAATGCAATAAAAATTCAATACAACAGCACTAAGCATACTGAAATAGCTTTAAATCCAGGTATTCAATGTCCAAATGGCCTGCGTTTGACCCGCGCGTCCTCATCATTCATTGTGGCTACTCGCGTCATGCTTTGTCATTTCAAATTAGGCTTATTATTTTNTTTAATATATCGATAAATATACCGATAAATATATAGATAGAAAAATCCATACATTTATCGATAACAAAATCGATAAATAGAACGAAAATTCTGAAAACACCGAAGTAATCCCGGGAATCTAGAAGTTGTCTCGAAAATCTCGAAATAGTCCCGAGCAATATTAAATATTCTCTACGATTCCAAAATTCCAATTTGGACCACTCTAATGCACATAGTAATATCTAGTAAATTACAACATTTCTTATATTTTATTTCATATCTAAATTCTTTCGTCTAAGCCAATACATATCTACAACCCACTTTGATAAAGCACCTGTTGGCGTTTTATTTTTTTTAAACTTTCGATAACAAAGCTGATAAAAACGTTAAGCCTTGCTAATTAAAAAATGAAAATGCACGTTTCATCCATCAAAGTAACATAGAAATACACCCAAGAGTGTAGTAAAATGATTTCATTAAGTGCCTCTTTGCTTATTAAAAACTTAAAACAAAAAACAGCTAAATAAATTGCTTAGGTAAGCAAATATTCCCCTCGGGAGCTGTAATGCAAAATGAGAGTATGTATTATAAAAAAGTAAAAAACAGAGAATACCAAAAAAATAAATAAATTAAATAAATGATGGATGTTGCATTAGCAGTTTCATGCTCATTATTGCATTTAATAACTTAATATAACGCTAAAAAAAAAACAGAAGAAAGTGTGAAAATTTTAAAGAGAATAACAATTAAAAGAAAGTAGTAAATTTAGGTATGTTTTTAGTTAAAAGGGACTTATTTAATACTCTTCCAAAGGACTTTCTAAATAGGGCGTTCTTCAACCAAATTCTGTAATAGGGCGCTATTGAAAAGTTTTTGAGATAGGGTGTTTTCGATCTGGCTGCCGAGTTAGGTCGCTCATCCACTCAGCAGTCGATATATGATGGGAGGTGTCAAAGACTTTGACACGCTTAAAAAAGGTAACATGGAAACACTTGTTTATATTCAGCATCATTCCATTTAAAACGTGTAAAACGACATATATGTATTTAAAATGCCTTAATTATCCCTATTTGAGTAGTAACTGGAGCTGTGCATGGGACTAAATATTTAATCCCAATCCCGCTTTTCCCCAAATTAAATTTTAAGTCCCGAACATGCCCATCCCAACGTTTTTCAGAATTGTACCACGGGTCCCGTGGGTCTCAAAATCTNATGCCTTAATTATCCCTATTTGAGTAGTAACTGGAGATGTGCGTGGGACTAAATATTTAATCCCAATCCCGCTTTTCCCGAAATTAAATTTTAAGTCCCGAACATGCCCGTCCCAACGTTTTTCAGAATTGTACCACGGGTCCCGTGGGTCTCAAAATCTATCACTAAAAAACATTCACATGACTTTCAAATTTCGTCCCAATAAAACATAAATATTGCATATTCCACACATCGTTTTTACGGAAGATTTATCGGGATTGTCGGGAAAGGATTTTAGTCCCGTCCCGCCCGTAAAATTTCACAGACCTTCCCGGCCAATTTGAAACCAGTACCGTGGGTCCCGCGGGTCCCGATATCCTGCGTCCATCTCTAGTAGTAATATTTACATTTCATTAAACCGTTGGAAAGTATTAAAAAAGAAATAAAAACAGGCTTTAGTTTTTGTCTAGGGACACTCTTCGTTGATATATAATTACTACATCCATACAAAGTTATCGCTTCATTAAGCCATCATTTTGGTACACACGTCACTTTTGGCAATTATAGATTTGAAAGAGCGAGCACATTGTCTACTTCGGATTCAGCAAAAACACCACCAATAATATTAACCTGGAGATTAAGTGAAGAATAATTCTTGCCAACAGGTGCTAGTTTGGACTCGATAGGCGATTTAAAAGCAGAGCCCTCTCTTTGCGAACAAAAACTTTGTTCACGAATCTTTTATATGACGCAAAGATGAGATATTTAGTCTTGAGTGCTGTCGAAAGGACTATGCGTCTCGAGATATATGACTCCATTTGCGTAGGAGACGGTTATCGAAGAAGATAGAACGACCAACTGTTCGAAAATGACACCTATAGACGGACAAGCAAGAAAGGAACATCTCTCCTAAACTTTCGTAAAGGAAATAATGCCCACCAACAAAAGGTAATAAAGCTCGCGGCTTTTATTTTAAGTTATAATTTTGTTGTATTAGAAGCTATATTTAGATTTATTTTTGAAATCTTAATTTCATATTTGGTTTAAATTCCGCGTACATATATTTGTAAACTACCAATTTTTATTCATAAGAACCAGAAGTCTTCAATTACCCTGAACTATGAAAGGCATGCTGAAGCTTTGAATATAGTAGATTGGTGTGGATGCATTCCAAAATGGAATTAAGAACAGAAGAACCTATCTGCATTAGAGATGGGGATCCGGCGAAGATTTAAAATCGGTTGTAATGCCATATAAGAAAAAGAAGAAGTACAAACTCTCTACCTAATAAGAAGCAGAGCGAAAAAAGATTGGCGCCCAAAACAATTGTCAGCTAATGTGTTACTAAGCCGAGGAGAAAGCCACTTTTGACTCCGTAAAATGTGTACAAAAAAATTTTATCTTACAACCTGCTCACCCATGAGCTCAAAAAGCTCAACAACATTCCACAAATACTCACATAAACTAGTGAATTGTCTATTTTACTGCCTAGCTGACGTTACCGGAGTAATTTTTTGATGAATTTCTACAACTACAAGCGGTTAATTTGCGTTTCGTTCGGCGGACCCGTCTTTGAGTTGGGTTAGCTTTAAGCTCACTGATGATAGCTGCTCTTTCTATTGCGTGTACGTTGCTCATACGCCCCGTAATTACGAACAACATACATACATATAATAAATGCCAGCCGCTCAAGTGTTTGCCTTATCAGTGTTGTTTTAGCTGTTATTAACGCTTAATAGTGTCTTTCTGGCTTTGCTGTTTTGTCTGCAAATTTGTTTGCTTTAAGCGTTCTGGTGTTGATTTTACATTTAAGCGTTGAGCTTTCGAATGCTGACCTTTTCCGCATCGTACCACCGTGTAGCCGCCATCATCATCACCATCATCACTTCGCTACGTTATTTTTCGTAGCTTTTCTACTGCTAGCTTAACTTTTACTTTATTACCGCATTCAATGCTTTATTTTTGTTGTTGCCGCTTCTGCTGCTGCTGGTTGTGGCAAAAGTCGAAAATTAAATTATTAATTTGTTTTGTGCCTCTGCAGGTCGGCGTATGGTAGTAAATATATAGATTCAGCCGACTTTTGGGGTCGCTTGGAAAAAAGGTTCGCAAGCTAATTGAGTAGCTGTAGTTGTATTTCTGTTCGTTTATATGTATGTGTGTGCGTATGTATATGCGTACCTTCATATTTATTCATGTTGCGTTGAGCACAAATTTGTTACGTTTGTTGATGGATTGATGCGCCTTTAGCGACTTAAGCGCCTGGCGCCATCATTTCCCTCATTCGCATAGAATTCATCATTTTTGTGTATGCCCGTTTGATTGCTCAGTGCCCCATTTGTTAGCAGTGGCTGCCATGGGCTAGTAGCGGCGGCTGCTACCACTCCACTCCATTCAGCACTCGCATTCACTGTGGCTAACCATCAGCGCATCAATTATTCATAAATTAAGCATACAAACAGGGAAAGTAGAAGCAACACAGAATCAAAATAAAAAATAACTGCTTAAGTTTCAGAAAATCCCGTACAGCTAAAAAGTAATGCATTTGTGTTTGTGCGAAATTTGCCTTTTACTGACTGGCAGCACTGTTTTCATTTGCCAAAAACCCACCACCAGCTGCGTAGCACGAGAGGGCCTTCTCATTCCACTCTTCAATTTTGTGTAGTATTCCATTTGTGCTTAGCAAATGGCGCAAAATGCTCTTTGATGGCAACTAATGCAGCTGCTACTTGGCCGTGCCTCGCCTTTTTACGACTGTTATGCTGCTCGTTTATCCATCGTTTTTTTGTTTTTTTTTTATGTTTTTGTGAATGTATATTTTGTGTGTTATATTTTTTCCCTATTTGCTGTTGCTGCTGTTAATTAGAGCACATAATTAAAAGTTATTCAGCAGCATGCTTGTTTTCTTTATTTGTGTTAGCAAATCATACTTTGCAGTATGTTTATTTATTTTCGTTGAGTTCGAAATTTGATGGAGTGGCATGCAAATATTTACATGGGAAATATCTAAAATAATTCGAAAAGCTTGGGGATTATACTAACTAGTAGGCACATGGCTGAATTTTGGCGAAAAATTTTAGAATTTTGAAAATAAATTACCTTGTATTTTACAATCCTCCCAGAAAAATGTCCCTTCAAAAAAGCGATGAAAATTTTTTATTTACAGTACATTATTTTTAAATATACATAGACGAGCATTCCACNATGTCCCTTCAAACAAGCGATGAGAATTTTTTATTTACAGTACATTATTTTTAAATATACATAGACGAGCATTCCACCTAAAAATGCACTAATTATTGTTTCGGGACGAATTTTTCAGCGGAAATGTATGTATTTTAAGCAAAAAATGTGACTCTATTCTTTCTATAACAACAACAATAATCATTTACCGTTTTTGCAACGGAAACGTATCTCAGATATATAAACTGACATCTAAATCTATCTTTTAACCCGGCATTGGTGTGCCGACATACCCCATACGTATTATTTTCTTTGGTGAATTATAGTGTTTAAATTAATTTTTAATAAGAAGACGTAAAAATGTTTCCTTTGTACACAATAAAATAGCAATAAATAAAAGCCCTATAGAAAGGAGTACAATAAGGTAAGATTTAAGCTTTTTGAAACATAAAAGGTTCAGAGCATACCCAATCAGCTATTATGGTTCTCGAAGATGATCAACTGTGAACGAAATATGGTTTCAGTCCTAAAGAGGCAGTAACAAATTTGAGCAATTACCTTACCTTTATGGCAGACAAATTGCTCAGGTCGCAAATTAAGTGGCTTACAGATTCAGGCTCCTCCTCGTCTCTGTGTCTTCGGAAATCATTGAGCGACACCATAAGTCTCCCACAAAGCTTTGCTAGGGCGATATGACCACTCTACAGATCGACAGGAAAGACGATTTCTCCTCTGCACAGCATAAGGAGCTTCCTTGATCTTTTTAATGTTGCGCTCGTTTTTCATAAAAGAAAAATTCTTGAATGCTGAGCTCGTTAGCCAGCTTAACCCTAGAACACACACCCAGAAAATACCACGTAAACACACACCCGGGATACGTTTGTACCCGGGACCTTATTTTGCGGTTTTTTTAATGCTTATTCAACCGATTTCTATGATTTTTTTTTTGAAATGTATATTTTAATATATAACAAGTATTTTGTCTTTTGTTTCATTCGAATATTCCTACTGGTTCCAGCGATATGGGCAAATAAAGTCAGGACATGCAACAGTGGATTTTTGTTTTTGTTGTTGTCCTGATAAATGCAAAACAAAATAATATAATTTATAATAATATACTTGTAGAGTAACAACGAATACACATTTTGGTTTTTATTTCATTGAAATATTCTACCTGGTTCAAAAGATATGTGCAAAAAGGTCGCGCAAGGTATGGGTACGTAGGTAGCAAATACACTGGTATAACTGGTTTTTGTATTTTATATGCAGCTGCAAGGGTTGTTTTCACACGAGGTGTTGTTATAAATGCTGCCTGTTGATATTTTCATTATTGTTTTGGTGCTCAAAAGTGTAAGAAGTGAAAATATAAGTGAAAATAAATATAACTGAAACTATAAATAACTGGATACGAAATGACTTCAAGAAGAAACGAATATTTATCAAGTGCAGCATATAGAAGGTAAAAAATGTAAAATAAGCAACAATGTAAACATATACTAATTTTTTTTATTATGCAGGCTAACTGAGGAACAGCGAGAATCATATATACAATCTTTATTTGATGAAATTTGTGACGATGACGCTCCCTATGACTTTGACTCAGAAGATGAAGAAGAAATTCAAATCAATGACATTGAAATTGCTGATGACGATGCTGAAGTTTCGCAAAGTGCCGCAGAAGTATTACCTGATTATGCGGACTATGAGGATGATGAAGAAGACGATGAAGAAGAAGAAGTAGAAGAAAATAATGAATTACCTGCTAGTGCCGAAAAATTTGTTGCACGTGATGGTACTGAGTGGATGAAAGAACCAAATGTAAGTCGTCAGGTACTCAGACAAAATATTATAAGAGAACGTTCTGGACCAGCTAGATGCACTGAAATGTTGTCAATAGAGCAAACATTCAAATGTTTCATGAACGTTGAAATGGCTGATATAATTATGCGCCACACAAATAAGTTAGCAAAAGAAACTTATAATGCTTACAACAATGCGCATCCAAACACAACTCCTAAGTCATGGACGCCTGTGTCAATAACAGAGCTGTATGCATTTTTTGGCATACTTATTATGACTGGTGCGAACCATAGCAATGGAGAACATGTTCGAGATTTATGGAGCGTCAAAAACTATCCTTTATATCGCGCCACAATGGGAGTCAACCGTTTCTGTTCGATATTGCGGTTCCTAAGATTTGACGATAAAAACACTCGTGCAACACGCTTACTAACTGATAAAGCAGCACCGATCAGTGAGTTGTGGACGATGATGAACAATAATCTTGCTGCACATTACAAGCCCAGCTCATGCTTGACGATTGATGAACAATTATTTCCTTACCGTGGACGCACACGGTTTACGCAGTACATACCGTCAAAACCTGCTAAATATGGTATCAAGGTTTGGTGGATTTGCGATGCCACAAATGCATATCCACTGCATGGACAAATATATACTGGCCAAGCAGAAACTGGTAGGGAAACGAACCAAGGCGAACGAGTGGTGAAGGATTTGTCTGCCAAATACCAAGGAAGTGGCCGAAACATTACAATGGACAATTTGTTTACGACCTTGCCAGTTGCAGAACTGCTTCTCACCTGGAAACTCACGATCGTTGGAACTTTGCGCAAAAACAAATCATATATTCCTCAAGAAATGAAGCAGAACAAAAACAGGACAATTGGTTCAACGACATTTGGCTTCAAAAATAATGTGACAATGTGCTCTTATGTTCCCAAAAAAAATAAAGCAGTAATTTTGCTTTCGACCATGCATAATGATGCTGAAATAGCTGACAGTGGGAAACCTGAAATAATTGAATATTATAATCGTACCAAAGGTGGTGTTGATCGAATGGACCAAATGTTTGCGGAATATCCAACACAAAGACAAACAAAACGATGGCCACTAGCGATGTTCTTCAACATGTTGGACATTACAGCTCTTGCAGCCTACATTGTCTACGATTTGAATAACCCTATGTTGCCTTGGAGAACAAACAACAAGCGTAAGCAGATCCTGCGCAGCTTGGCTGAAGCATTGTGTATGCCCATTATTGAAGCCAGAGCCATAAATCGTCAAGTGACGCGAAATTTTTCGACTAAAATTGCTATTGAAGCATATTTCAACCGACCGGTGGAATCAATGGTGTCAACAGCAGCATCAACATCTGCCGCAGCGCGCACGCCAAAACCTGTGTCCGGATCTTGCTATTTATGTTACGCACAAGAGGAAAAACGCCGTAGAAAAACCAGAAAGCTGTGCGACAAATGTAAGAAGCCAATGTGTCTTGAACATTCGGTCACATCAACAAATTGCTCTATTTGCCATGATTTTCCTTAGATATAAGATGCATTTTTATAATTTTTATAATAAAAGTCAATAATATAATGTGTGAAATGAATATTTTTAATTTTTCAAATAAAAAAATAATATAAAAAATGTTTTTTTTTTTATTATTATGAGGATTTTTACTATTGGGGTACAAACGTATCCCGGGTGTGTGTTTACGTATATAATGTGTTTGGAAGGCTGTAGCTCCTGAACCAATGGTCCGATCTGGTTCAAATTTTGAATTTGAACTCAAAACTAAATAATCTTATCCGAAGTTAGCGGTATAGAGGTATAGCGGTTCAAAAGTTACAACACTTCAAAGTTGAAAGTGGATACATTTGTACCCGGGTGTGTGTTCTAGGGTTAAGATTGCTATTACTTCAGTCTGGAACACCGTGGTTCATTTACGCATTGGACTTATGTACATACAAGTTTTTTCATGGTTCCTTAGATACTTGCACCTCTCCTTTGTCTCTGTGTACCAGTGTACAAATCTGGTTTCCAGGTTAGGGAGTCCGTTTGCCCAATCTTAGCAAACTGGTACCTTCATTTAGAAAGTTCTGCCTTCGAAGATTTCTTTATTTAAGGAATCGTATACCCAGCCCAGCCAGTCGTTAGATAGTCAAAATTGCAGCGCCTTGGAGGCTTTTGTTCTTTAAATGTGGAATATAAAGAGGGGTTCACCCTAGTACCAATTTTGGTGTGTATAGGCGCCTTTTATTTAAATCAAATAATATTTTTCGATTTCCCATTTCTATCCAGGAAGTGCCATAAATTGATATAGAAAGTACCTAATAAACGTTTAATTTAACTTTAGCCCTTTATTTAATAAAAATAATGCTGCAAACCAAGTTTCATCGCAAAGAAGTGTTGCTCATTTAACTGATATAGTTATTATCTTTTGAACTTACGATATTTCTCCAAATGGTGTGAAAGCATCTTTTAGTTGTTGTGTCTCGATTTCTGCACTTAAATCTCCAACGAAAATATGAAATTGCTCTGAAAGAAAAGAAATAGGAAAACCTTTAGTATAACTTTAATTTTTATTACTAACTCAATCAATACAAACAAATAGCTTAATTTTGTCTGATAAGTTTTAATATTGGACATACAAATGTATACACACATACATGCAGAGATTCTTTTTTGTAGCAAAACCCCGGCGAGCAACAGCTGCAAAAGCGACAGCTATTCAAGTGCAAACACTTTAAAGTGGCCAAAAGTGACATACGAAACGTGCAATTTCGGTTGACATTATCAAAACATAGTTAATGGCAACGCCAAGTCGACAAAGTTGACGACGACAACGAGCAAAGCGAATTGTGTGGCGAGACAAGCAACTGCATACATACATACTCGTACATACAAAGCTAGTTAAGGATGCACATGACATAACGACGCTGGCAAGATGGGGCGGTTAACATTGCGATTGCTGTTGTTGTTCTTGTCATCAGTGATTGTGGTAGTAAGTACTCCCACCTGAAGTGCATACAGCACATCTTGTTGCTTTTATTGTACACTTATGGGCAAAATGAATGCAATTGCCAGTGGTATTGCTTGGCTAGTGGTGGCAGTTGCCGGTTAAGTGGCACGATATCAGATATGCTACTTCCCGGTTTGAAATGGTGAGCAGCAGCACTTGGACATCAACAAAGCGACACCAACACTTACATATGCACATGCATACGGACATGGATGTGTATGTATCTACGTAAATATTCACGAAAGCTGGCAATGAGTTTTGTCCCTCGACCAAACGGAGCGGTAAGTGGCGGAGGTGAAGTGAAAAAAGTAAAAAGACAACAGCGCAGCGGTTGTGAAATCCAGTGGCATTACCCCGCAGTAAAATCTAAATTACCCAATGAAAATTGTCGTAGATTAACTGGTGTAAGCTGATGCGAAGTCTAGCTATTTCGCTTTGAGTACGACTGCTTCAAACAGCTGCGATACGGTAAGCGATGCGATACGAAAGCAAATTCGACATGCTGAGTACGTGGAAATTGGTAGAAGGCGAAGAAAACTGTTCACAATTTCACGACAGCGGCACAGCGGCGACATAATATNGTTGCTTGGCTAGTGGTGGCAGTTGCCGGTTAAGTGGCACGATATCAGATATGCTACTTCCCGGTTTTAAATGGTGAGCAGCAGCACTTGGACATCAACAAAGCGACACCAACACTTACATATGCACAGGCATACGGACATGGATGTGTATGTATCTACGTAAATATTCACGAAAGCTGGCAATGAGTTTTGTCCGTCGACCAAACGGAGCGGTAAGTGGCGGAGGTGAAGTGAAAAAAGTAAAAAAACGACAGCGCAGCGGTTGTGAAATCCAGTGGCATTACCCCGCAGTAAAATCTAAATTACCCAATGAAAATTGTCGTAGATTAACTGGTGTAAGCTGATGCGAAGTCTAGCTATTTCGCTTTGAGTACGACTGCTTCAAACAGCTGCGATACGGTAAGCGATGCGATACGAAAGCAAATTCGACATGCTGAGTACGTGGAAATTGGTAGAAGGCGAAGAAAACTGTTCACAATTTCACGACAGCGGCACAGCGGCGACATAATATCGATTGCGTATCGATCGAGCGACACGGTTCGCTTATCAAACCGCATATGGTATCGCGTGTTGTATCGCTTTAATGTGCACTGCGCGCATGTTGATGTCGCTTATCGTATCGCATATCGTACCGATCTAATATGCAGCATACCTTAGTGACACATAGTCCGACCAACGCGCCAGATGGTGACTGACTGGTATGCTAACTTACTGCCGTCCCTAAATTGGAGCGCTAAGCGTTGCGTTATCCATTGTCGACGAGTGTCAGCGCGCGCTATCCCCAAATCAACGCGTCGTAATTTTTGACATTTTCTCAGATCCTCTCGTTTTTATTCTCGTTTCCTCTTTCACTTTTTTGTCCTTTCTCTTTCTTTCCGTCTTCCGCATCCAACTTCAACACGTAACGCCCTGTCAAAAATGAAAATTCCATTTGCTCGGCGTTAGCGCCGCGTTATTGTGGGATGCTTCATACAAATTGTATGGGCATGAGGATTTTTGACAGTTGTTTGGCGCTTGACGCGCCAATTTAGGGATGGCAGTTATAGATACATTTTACATTTTGTAAGACATCGCTATATTGAAAACATTTGTTGTTTACATGGAAAAGACGGCGGAAAATGAATAAGTTGACCTGCAAGGCAAGCTGCTATTCGAATAGTTCAGAACTTGCTGCATTCACTGCAAGGTAGTAGTAGGGTTTGCGATTGAATAAGAGCTTTCGGATGTAAATATGTACATGCATGTGTGTATATATGTATGTATATGTGGCGCAGTTGTAAATGTTAGACGTACAAGTCTTTGCCGTTGACCGACAATTGCGACAAATGACAACGTTTCGTATTACAGGGAAATTGTACTTGAATTCGAAAATCATGCCCGCCGTCAAGCAGTACAAGCTAGCGCACATGCGCACACATATCCACAGAAGCGTATGTATATATATGTACCTACGAATACAAATACTTGCATAGACTTTGATTTGAGTGATGAGCAAACTATGTAATAGCTTACATGAAGCGGCAAGCATGACGTTCTAAATGCGGTAAGTGGAAAGCGACAAGTGGCATGTGTCGTGTGGTAAGTAACGAAGTATACATATTTGAGGTAAGTTTTGTGTTTGAGTTCACACTCCTCCATTTGGCAGCGTTTGACTCGACTGTGCCAACAGGAATTTATAGTTAAGTAACATTTCCGCGGTTTTGATTGATTGCAATTGAGATGAAAAGATTAAAAGTATGTGTCGAAGTACCTATGTATTCATAATTCTTTCATACACATACACTTGATATTAAAATACGCGCGCAGGTGCGCTTTTGTGTTTGCCAATGTGTATACATTAGAGTCCAGCGCAATTGTATTTGCCGCATTTCATTCAATAAGTACTCCTTGCATTGTACTCTACTCCCAACACATTGTTACTTTTTTTCCCCATACATACACTACTTGGCGTTGAGAGAGTAAATACTTGACGTACTTGCTATTACTCCACCAAAGTATGTACTCTATTTTCTCTCATCGCGTACGAGAGATGTTTGCTGCTGCCTAAAGGGAGTAGCAAATCTACTCTCTGTATATTTGGAGTACTGTAAGTACTTGCGTATT
The DNA here is from genome assembly GCF_001687245.7 of Rhagoletis zephyria. NCBI lineage: Eukaryota > Metazoa > Arthropoda > Insecta > Diptera > Tephritidae > Rhagoletis > Rhagoletis zephyria. The sequence goes on along the minus strand of NW_016157710.1, from coordinate 77,119 downwards.
AAATTTCATTTCTGCTTGTTAGCGTACTAGTTGATATCGTTTGCTGCTCTGGTCACCGAAATTGAAAGAACAAAGTTACAATATGGAAATTGACGATGTAAGGAAATGTTTACGGTCTTATTTATAGAAAATAACAAAGGTTTAAACAGTTGTTTAAAGTGACATTTTTATATAATTTTTGTATTTAAACAGCTTTTTAAATCTATGTACATATGTATTTAAATTTTTATAAATAAGGCCGTTAATGTATTATTTCGGGCTTCTAATTTGGTGTAAAACTATTTGCAGTCATTAACCAACGAATCAGTTGTCATAAACAGCAACTTAAGCAATGCTACTATACGAAATAAAATTATTAGTGGCGAATTCAAAATTTCAAAAGTTATTGGAAAAAGTAAAGTTTGGGAAGTATTTGGATTTATTATAAATGACTCAAATGAGAACATTCCAAATATTGTGGCGTGTAAAAGCTGCTTTAATATATATAAACACACCAAAAAATCTACTTCAAACTTGCTAAAACACAAATGCTTTGCTAAATATTCTGCAAAAAACGCCAGCGAAAACATGGCAAAAGTGGACCTAAGTGCAGATCATAAAAAATAAGTGTTAGAGATTGTAACGGAATGGGTTATTAAGAACTGCAGACCGTACCAAATAGTAGATGACTTTGGCCTTAAAAAACTTGTCGAGTATTTTATTGGCATTGGTGCAACATATGGACAAAATGTAAACATGCAGAGCGCGCTACCGCATCCGACTACGAAGGCAAGGAATATTGACAATGTGTACCAGACGTATTTTCATAAAGCTAAGACCGATTTAGAACTTGCCAAATGTTATGGATGTGGTCTGACAACGGATCTTTGGACAGATAACTATTTAAGGAAAACATATTTGGCGCTAACTGTTCATTATATTAGAAATGGATCTATGATTAACAAGCTTCTAGGCCTTCGATCTATGCACGGAGAAAAAAACACGAGTAAGCAAATCATTTAATTTTAAACATACATACATACATATGTTTGTACCTCACCCTATGTTACACTTGTAAACAAATTCTTGAATGTAATTTAATATGGCTTAGCCCCTTTTAGGTAAATGTGCAGTGTTTTATTTTTTTGTTGTTTTTTCGGCTAATTTTTCCATGAAAATTTTTTGCCCTGTAGTTTGCAAGCACAAGTTAAAAGTGTAGAAAGTTTCACCAGTTTTGACTGACCGATGTTTTGGCCATTCTGCCTTTCATATTCAACGTCAAACCTACATCCAAGTTGTGAAATCTCAATATGTGGACATTTTGTATCATCGCCTTAGCTGAAGAACAACGAAACATTACAAAAAAACAGAAATAACAGATAGTAATATGCATTTCTTGCCAAATTTTAAATATACGTTTCAAATTTGCCTGTATGCATACATGCAACATACATGTATAATAGACGTTTTTCCCAAAACTAAAATACTGCTTATAAACACAAAACAATAAATACTAACCACATCGTTAGCAGGCCAGAAAATATGTATACAGATGCATATATAACTACATTTGTTATGTTATATCAAGATTGCCTATGTACCTACACAAAAAAAAATAAATGTGTGTGCGTGCGTGTGTAAAGCAGTGTTTGCATTGCTCAAGTTTGCGTTCAACATTTGCATTGAACTCAGCGCAGGGCTGCACGGAAAAAAAGGTGAATGGCTAAAAATTTTAAAATATTCGCCAACTTTTCAACTTTTGGTTGAACGGCCTTTCAACATTTAGCCAGCCAACATTTAGCTATTAAACTTTTTTTTCGTGCAACCCTGCGTTGAGTTGAACGCAAAGTTGAACAATGCCAACACTACTTAAGCTATGATTTGTTATTCGTGATTCTTTTTAACACATACATACTTTGTATGTAGTCGAAATAGCGCAGTGTACAATGCATCCTTACATGTTTTAGGTACACATAGAAAAAATTAACACACAGGCAACCTTGAAATACCACAACCTAAACTAAGAATGTGCAGTGTAGTAGATTACATTCCAAGCCTACGAGTCTTTTAAGGGTTTCAAACTTTGATTTACTTTGTTTTGTTGTAAGTTCTATAAACTACATATATGCTAATAAAAACTAAGAACATGGACAATTGCGAAAATGTGCGTGCGACTAAAAAGTAAGTCCAATTCAAATTGAATCGCAGCTAATTAGATTTACAGGCCAATGCTAGTGTATAACTTGATGAACTGTAAATGTTGCAAATTGTATAAAGAAGTTTTGAGTTTTAATGCAATAACTAAGTTTTACGAATTATCAACCTACTGGAAGCGCCAGATTTTACGGCCAATTTTGCATGTTCTCAACAATTTACGTTTTATGCAAATTCGCTATGTCGTTTTGGCTGGTATTCACTGTACCTATGTACATACACATGTAGTTTGTATGTAAGTATGGATGTCTAGTTAAAATTATATTTTCACTGTTTTATAGTCTTTACACATAACCCAATTTGATCTGACAACTCCTATTTACTTACTTTTTTAATTTAGTTCATATTTTATTTTTAGGTGCAAACATTTACTTAAAGGTTTCCAAAATACTTGAAGAGTTCAACCTCAGTATAGGCGATAAAACAATTATTGTGACAGACAGGGGCACGAATATGGTTGCAAATTTCCGTTCATACAACCACCTATTTTGTGTGAATCACTTGCTTCATAATGTCATTAAAAAATCGATCGAGGAATCTGAAGCTATGGAGAAACTGGCAAATTCATGTACAAAACTTGTGAAGTATTTTAAAAAATCCGGCCACAACTCAAGTCTGAAAAACACTTTAAAAAGCTTTTCTCCCACGCGATTCAATACAATTTATTATTTGATGGTCTCAATTCAGAAAAGTTGGTCCGAAATAAATAACATATTGCAACAAGAAAATAATATTCACAAACTCCATAATATTCAACTTCATAATCTTAACGACATTATTGCGGTTTTGGAACCGTTCGAACAATCATCTAAGAAATTAGAAGGCGAGAATTACCCGACCATATATCTCGTTTATGTATTGGTTCACAGATTAAAGAAAGTTTGTACTGCGGCAGATACCGATTCGGAGTTGGTTAAAGAGTTCAAGTCGAAATTATATGCGTGCATACAGTGCACAGTGATTGAAAATCTTAAAAATATTCATAGACTAGCCCTTTTTTTATTCGTTCCTGCAAACAAACTTCTTTTATTTTCTGATCTTGAAAAAACTTCTACCATACATGAATGTAAACGACTCATGGCAGAACTTCCTTTGGATACCTTAAATAACGAAGAGAACTCTCTACCGTCCTGTTCTTCAGAAAATAATATATTATTTACGGATTTTGTCCAACCTCGCCAAACTCTCAACTTCGAGAACCAAATCGACAGAGAAATACATCGCTACGAAAACATTCACGTCGAATTTTATGATGATTTTGATATTTTGAAATGGTGGGACGTTCACAGAAATGATTTTCCTGTATTATACAAACTAAGTTGCCGAGTTTTGGCAACACCAGCATCTTCTGCTCCTTCTGAAAGGATTTTTT
>NW_016157710.1:69434-70793 GCF_001687245.7 Rhagoletis zephyria | reverse complement strand
TCAAAGCATACTGAGCATCTTTCTCTTTGACACCATGTCTGAAATCCCACGTGATCTGTCAAATACTAATGCATGAAAATCCTAACCTCAAAAAAATCACCCGTTACATACTTATATACATACATAAATATGCATAAGAGCCCGAAACAGTTTACCCCATTCACTAAAATAAACAGTAGTATACGGTGGTAAATTTTCACATGGCTGTTAAGAAAGAAGAAGGTAAGAAATTCATATACATTTAACACAAACACCAGGGAAAGCTACGTATAAATTTTTGTTGAATAATTTCATATTATAATGCAAAATAGAAACTTTTTGCGATTTCACCTAATAAATTTTAACAGAAAAGAATAATGACATAAAGGAACAAAACAATACAGGAGTGTTCGAATGAAACAAAATAAGCTATAAAAAGGAATAAATTCATCCGAAATTAATAAAGAATCTGGATGTCGATATCGATGCTAAATATATGCGGATAATTTGGTGCGACTCTATTGAGTGATCCTATTCAATGAACAAATCTTTTTATATTCTGGGAAAATTACTAAGTCTTACGTCCAGCTAGAAATATCGATTTACCTTTCTTTTGATTACAATATTGTTATAATCGCTTAACCTTTTTATAGAAATTTTGCAACTTTTGGAAACATCTACATGTAAGCAGTGAAAAAGTCGTCAAATTTTGCAAAGTTGTAATAAAACTGAATTTTTGTGAACCACTATAAATGATTTGCAAGTGTTAATAAACATCAAAAAAAAGGTAAATCGATTACATTCCTTTGATTATGATATTGTTAAAATCGCTTTACTTTTTTATGAAAATTTTACAACTTTTGAAAACATCTATGTATATGCAAATGAGTAATACTTCTTCTTCTTCTTTTTTGGCGCTGTAACCGCATAAGCGATTTTCGCCGAGTTCAGCAAAGCACGCCAGTCGTTTCTCCTCTGTGCCAACTGACGCCAATTGGAAACGCCAAGTGAAGCCAAGTCCTTCTCCACATGATCTTTCCATCGCAGTGGGGGCCTCCCTCTTCCTCTGCTATCACCAGCGGGTTCCGAGTTGAATACTTTCAGAGCTGGAGCGTCGGTGTCCATTCGAACGACATGACCAAGCCAGCGGAGCCGCTGTATTTTAATTCGCTGCACTATGTCCATATCGTTGTAAAGCTGATACAGCTCATCGTTCTATCGTCTGCGGTACTCGCCGCCGCCAACGCGTAAAGGCCTGTAAATCTTCCGCAAAATCTTTCTCTCAAACACCCCAAGAGCCGCCTCATCGGATGTTGTCATTGTCCATGCTTCTGCGCCATATACCAGCACGGGCATGATGAGTGACTTATAGAGCGTGGT
>NW_016157710.1:64828-68981 GCF_001687245.7 Rhagoletis zephyria | reverse complement strand
GATGGCGGTGATGTCAGCTTTTGTCCTTACGAGGACATCAACCAGCCGGGCAGAGGCACCTTCTCCATTAAGGGTACGGACATTCCAGGTGCATGCCCTCAAATCGTAGTCCTTTAAACATTTGCCGTGGTCGTCATCATAAGGGGGGGTCTCATCCGAGGCTTTGCCTTGCTTCTTCACTGGAAGTGGTTTTTACGTGGCGGGTCCCAAGCCCAGCGCACAACCCATTGCTGGGACGGGGGTGGTTTCGCAACCAAATACACGTTTATATAGCGAGCCGCTTGCTCCAAGCAGACACCCGCTTGCAGCCGCACCTACTGGTGAACAGACGCTGCAGACTTCAGTAAGCCCTTAAACCGAATAAGTCGGAGTGGCCCCACCGAAGCTCCCTCTCTTTCTGCAGTGACCCAAGGCTCCACTCGGATTGGTTACCGCATCTCGCACATGGGTTGCTCACGTTGCCCAGAGTGCGCGAACGAGAACGCAAGAGTCGGGATTGAGTATAGCCATGCAACTGTAACTGCATACCCAGCGCAACGACTATACCCCATTGCACTCCAATAATAGTAATACTAATAATAAGAAATTAAGCAACCACATATGTATGTAAAAATATATTTATTAATAATGTTAATTATAATTTTTATTCATAATATTTATTATTAACTGTATATTAGGTAAACAATGCATTTTGAAAAATAAATTTTGCAAAATAATAATCAAAAAAAATTTTCATTTATTGTTTCTAAGGTTATTTTGAATTCGGTGTGAAGAAAATGCAACCGTGCGCCGGCTGACGTGGGAAATATTAGAGGANTAATTTTTATTCATAATATTTATTATTAACTGTATATTAGGTAAACAATGCATTTTGAAAAATAAATTTTGCAAAATAATAATCAAAAAAAATTTTCATTTATTGTTTCTAAGGTTATTTTGAATTCGGTGTGAAGAAAATGCAACCGTGCGCCGGCTGACGTGGGAAATATTAGAGGAGTGCAGCTATATGTGTTCCTTACGAACCCGCGGTTTCACCAGATTTTTCACTACTTTTGGCTGCAGAGAACCCAGCACCTAACTAACATTCGTATGACGACGGTTGCGCTGTGCGAAAAAGAGCATTCACATTGTGACATTTTCGTAAAAAGAAGCAAAATAATAAATACTTTTTATCGAGTTTTATATATTTTCTAAATTCATGTATGATATAATACATTTTTTTAATAAAATTACATTTTTTTCTGCACATATCATATAATTGGGACGATAGTTACAAACATTTATATTCATATTAGATATCTTTATATAGAGTTTTTATATTTGAACAACCTATATCATCTAAATTATACATGAGAATTTCTTCTCCAATCAGCTCTTGTATCCATTATGATTTCTCAAATCCTTTTACATATACATAAGAATTTTCGTCTTTTTTAACAAATTCATTTAAATATTTTTTTTTTAAGTTGAAACTCCGTCATTCCAATGCAATCCATGATGATATTTATATAACCACTCTATTGTTATTCTTTCTTTCAATGTTAATCTCGAATAACTATAAGGTGGACGAATAATAAATGTTTCAATATCTGAATCAATCAGTGCTGAAATGCTAATTTCCTTTGCTATAAATTTATTAGCAATATAAAATCCTTGCACATCTATAACAATTATTTATTTTTTCAACCATTATATAAGCTCTTAGACCCTTCTTTCTACACACTTAATAATATTGATAAATGGGTTCAGTTTATATACGTCTTCTTAGATATATATATATAGCGATATAGTGATATCTTATAAATATATAGCGATATGATGAAATAAAAGAAGTTAGTTAAAATTTAAAACTGATTGAAGTTGTTCTTATTTTTTAGCGAATATTTAAATAGGACAATATGAAAAGTTATGAAATTAAAGAATTTCTAAAACGTATATTAAACCATCATAGAAGCATTATACAAAATGGATGTATATTAACTAAACAGATGGAAAATGGGTCTTGGATAAAATCTATATATGGAAAACATTATACGATCTGTCCTTGGAGTAATAATAATGCTAAATCAGGACGTGATACCTGTAATTGCTAAATCACAGAAAGACAACATAAAATTGTTGTGAAATTAATAAATTTATATAATTTATATAAGATTAAACGTATTTGAGATTTGCATATTTGCGTATTTGAGAAGAGCATGTTAAACTTTTCATGGACATAATCAACGAGTTGCGATATTATAAAACTACTATTTTTAAATTAACAACCACAGGAGTTCATAAATATGATTGCGTATATCCACCATCTGACGGAGAACCAGCCAGTTGGATCGTTGTTCGAAATGGGCTATTATAAACCATTTAGTTATATTTTAAAAAACTATGACGCGTATTGTAGTTCAGCAACCTTTATGGCTATGTATAAACAAGAAAAATATGCAATTATAGAAATAAGTGATAATAATGTAAATTTCTTTATAAAACTTTATTAATTTAAATAAACGTAAAAAACAATTATATTTAGTAAAAAATTGCACTTTCGTACAATAATAAATACTAAATTGTAACCCTATTTTTTTAAATAAAAACGAATTATATTTTTCCACACATTTTATTTCCTAAAATTTCTATTTTTATCACACTACAAACATACAAACAGACATACAAGCAACGATATCATTTATAATATTTAAAATAGCCTTCATTACACTGTGCTTTCTCTTATCAGCACTTCCAAACCGGAAAAGAAATATTTAATGGGTCAACGACTTGCCTTCAATCCTCCACATTCCATTAAATTAATTTTTGATATGAAAATCCACCTAAAACTTAATTGTCATCGGCGATATTAATGCTGACCTTGTATAACGCTTGACAGAAGAATTTACAATTAAATTGCAAATTCAGAATTAACATCAGTGATGTCAGGTAAGTCCCAGATGGGTCCTAACCTCACAAAGTAGTTTTTATGAAAATTGCAGATAGAGGGTATTGAATAAATATAAGTAGATATATTTAATCAAATAAAAGAAATTTCTTTGTTTATTTGATTTGTTTATACTAAACACTTCTCACACCCGCTAGATGGCGCCATAGCTCTACCGGGGGAGTGAGGTAGAGCTGCCGCGCCATAGTGCTCTACCTCACCGCACTATCACTTCTACCATTTTTTCAAATTATTTTTGCTTTTCCACAATAAATTTGCATTAAACGGCCTCGAGCTCAATAAAAATTGTTGAATATAATTGTTATAAGGCCAAAAAATAACAAAAACAAATAACTTAAGGACGAGCACACCTAAAAGTTAAACATTCTAAAAATGGAATTATTAGCAAAAACCAACAATACCAACAACCACATGATCAAGTGAATTGCAGCGGAATAGCTGCGCTTGATTGTGTTGGCATAACAAAAATGAAAATAGTGGAAAAAAGCAAACGATAATTTACAAGGCGTACTTAGCACGGTGCATAGGCAACTGGCTGAGTCAGTGGGATCGTCGGTTCGAATCCTACTGAAAGAAGTCTGATGAGGAAATGTGGTGATTTCCGAAATAGCTATCACTTCTACCATTTTTTCAAATTATTGTTGCTTTTCCACAATAAATTTTCATTAAAAAACGGCCTCGAACTCAATAAAAATTGTTGAACTAAATTCTTTTATTTCATCATATCGCTATACAGGGTGTCCCAGAAGTAACCTGCCAAACTTTGGGGGAAGGTAGGTGGGGAGGTGAGCTCTCTGATAAACAAAAAATCTTCAGGTAAAAGTATTACCGTTTTCGAAATATTTACATTCTTTTGAATTAAAAAAAAAATCGTGCCTTTTCATGTATTTTATTTAACTGCATCTACAAACCATGCTATACTTAGNGTCAGGTAAGTCCCAGATGGGTCCTAACCTCACAAAGTAGTTTTTATGAAAATTGCAGATAGAGGGTATTGAATAAATATAAGTAGATATATTTAATCAAATAAAAGAAATTTCTTTGTTTATTTGATTTGTTTATACTAAACACTTCTCACACCCGCTAGATGGCGCCATAGCTCTACCGGGGGAGTGAGGTAGAGCTGCCGCGCCATAGTGCTCTACCTCACCGCACTATCACTTCTACCATTTTTTCAAATTATTTTTGCTTTTCCACAATAAATTT
>NW_016157710.1:54490-64803 GCF_001687245.7 Rhagoletis zephyria | reverse complement strand
AGTGTACTGAGCTATAACATTACATTACATACAAAAATTGCTCATTTAATAAAGATTTCAGAAAGGTGCCACTCTTAATTTTTCGAATAGAAAAAAAGTTATAGCCGCTTTTGTGGGCAAAGGACTGAGACAAGCTAGAATGTATTTAATGGATTTAAATTTAAGTTGCTCTTGTTACCGACCAATGACATGCTAAATAGTACAAAGGTACATTATTACCTGCTCCTGACATTATTTTATGTTACTTACCGGAATTCGGACTAAAGTCTATAACAAGGGCTATATCTATCAATATTTTGTGTGAAGGATGGGTTCACGTGAAATAAGATATACATGAGTTGTTTGAATAAAAATTTATTCATTTATTGATAAAATATGCTCAAATTGGCGACCTTCTACTCTAATACAAGCTCGGCACCTTTTAAGAAAATACGCTTTTAGAGATCTTAAACTCAATTGGGCTATCTCAGCAGCAGCTCCATTTATTTGTTCCCGCAAATGCTCTTCGTTTTGAATTGTTTTTGAATAAATTTTGTCCTTAAGACAGCCCCAGTAGAAAAAATCTAATGGATTCAGGTCTGGCGATCNCATTTTGGGGTAGGTATCTTAAATGTGGACTTAAGCATAGAGGCAGCAAAGCAAAATATACTGTATATATATATAAGAAAACGGATATAAACTGAACCCATTTATCAATATTATTAAGTGTGTAGAAAGGGTCTAAGAGCTTAAATAATGGTTGAAAAAATAAATAATTGTTATAGATGTGCAAGGATTCTATATTGATAATAAATTTACAGCAAAGGAAATTAGCATTTCAGCACTGATTGATTCACATTTATTTATTTATTTGGTCTACAGAAAAATGTTTTCTTACAGACAAATGAGAATAGAACATTTAGATACATAGTAATAATAATAATAACAATAATAATAATAACAGCCTAAAATAGCAGGTTTGGTAACTGGCGAGGCCTAGTCTTTAGTCTACTTTTGTGTGCGGCGGGCGGAAAGACCTAGTTTCACATATTGAAACATTTATTATTCGTCCACCTTATAGTTATTCGAGATTAACATTGAAAGAAAGAATAACAGTAGAGTGGTTATATAAATATCATCATGGATTGCATTGGAATGACGGAGCTTCAACTTAAAAAAAAAAAATATTTAAATGAATTTGTTAAAAAACAGGAAAATCCTTATGTATATGTAAAAGGATTTGAGAAATCATAATGGATACAAGAACTGATTGGAGAAGAAATTCTCATATATAATTTAGATGATATAGGTTGTTCAAATATAAAAACTCTATATAAGGATACTTAATATGAATATAAATATTTGTAACTATCATCCCAATTATATTATATGTGCAGAAAAAAATGTAATTTTATTAAAAAAATTTATTATATCATACATGAATTTAGAAAATATATAAAACTCGATAAAAAGTATTTATTATTTTGCTTCTTTTTACGAAAATGTCACAATGTGAATCCTCTTTTTCGCACAGGGCAACCGTCGTCATACGAATGTTAGTTAGGTGCTGGGTTCTCTGGTGAAACCGCGGGTTCGTAAGGAACACATATAGCTGCACTCCTCTAATATTTCCCACGTCAGCCGGCGCACGGTTACATTTTCTTCACAGCGAATTCAAAATAACCTTAGAAACAATAAATAAAAATTTTTTTTGATTGTTATTTTGCAAAATTTATTTTTCAAAATGCATTGTTTACCTAATATACAGTTAATAATCAATATTATGAATAAAAATTATAATTAACATTATCATTAAATATATTTTTACATACATATGTGGTTGCTTAATTGCTTATTATTAGTATTACTCATTTGCATATACATAGATGTTTTCAAAAGTTGTAAAATTTTCATAAAAAAGTTAAGCGATTTAAACAATATTATAACCAAAGAAATGTAATCGATTTACCTTTCATTTGATGTTTATGAACACTTGCAAATCATTTATAGTGGTTCACAAAAATTCAGTTTTATCACATCTTTGCAAAATTTGACGACTTTTTCACTGCTTAAGCGGCGGAGCCGAACATTAAATACTCGGCGCAAGTATTAAATATATGTTTTTTCACCTTTCCGAAAGCTACCGCAAGATGGTAAGACGGGGTGTATCAATTTGACTAAATTAGCGTCCTTAAATTTCGAAATATTCCAGTTTCAAGCATTTCTGAAATTTACCGTTATATGAAAAGCGGCCGTAATTTTAGTCCGATTTCAATAATTTTCAAAGTTTTGCTTTTATGTGGCAAGGACAATAAAAATACCGAGTTTGGTACAAATTGGTATAACGGTTACCGATATACATATATGTGATCATAAGTGGGCGGTGCCACGCCCATTTTCCAAAATTTTACCATAAACGTATTTCTTGGTAAAGAATTGTTTCGTAAAGAGTAGCTTTAATATTTACTGATTTATTGAAGATTATATGGGATGTGGGCGTGGTTATTGGTCGATTTTAAAAATTTTCGGCCATTTAGTATGCTGTCCCAAGGCCAACAACTGTGCCAAGTTTGGAAGAAATTGGTGCTGCGGTTACCAAGATATGCACATGTAACCATAAGTGGGCGTGGCTACGCCCATTTTCCAAAAATTTATAGTATTCTTATTTTTCGTCTCAAATTTATTGCAAATATCAATTTTGAGTGAATTATCTTCAGTAGTTACTAAAATATCGCAGTTTTCGTATTTCTGGAAATTACCGTTTATATGGGATGTGGGCGTGTGTATTGTCCGATTTTAAAAATTTTCGGCCATTTAGTATGCTGTCCCAAGGCCAACAACTGTGCCAAGTTTGGAAGAAATTGGTGCTGCGGTTACCAAGATATGCACATGTAACCATAAGTGGGCGTGGCTACGCCCATTTTCCAAAAATTTATAGTATTCTTATTTTTCGTCTCAAATTTATTGCAAATATCAATTTTGAGTGAATTATCTTCAGTAGTTACTAAAATATCGCAGTTTTCGTATTTCTGGAAATTACCGTTNATACCCAATTTCGTTGAGATATCTCAATTTTTGATCGAGTTATCGTGTACACGGACGGATGGACAGACGGACAGACGGACGGACAGACAGACATAGCTTTAGCGACTTCTCTATTCATTCTGAGCATTTATGTATACAATTGTCTATATCTATCTCGATTCTTTTTGGTTGTTACAAACAACCGTTATGTGAACAAAATTAATATACCCTTGTGCACAAGTGCGCTCGGGTATAAAGAAAGGTAAATCGATATTTCTAGCTGGACGTAAGACTTAATCATTTTCCCATAAAATAAAAAGATTTATTCATTGAATAGGATCAGTAAATAGAGTCGCCCCAAATTGTCCGCATATATTTAGCATCGACATCGACATCCAGATTCTTTATTAATTTCAGATGAATTCATTCCTTTTTATAGTTTATTTTGTTTCATTCGAACACTCCTGTATTGTTTTGTTCCTTTATAGCATTATTATTTTCTGTTCAAATTTATTAGGTGAAATCGCAAAAAGTTTCTTTGGATTATAATATGAAATTATTCAACAAAAAGTTATACGTAGCTTTCCCTGGTGTTTGTGTTAAATGTATATGAATTTCTTACCTTCTTCTTTCTTAACAGCCATGTGAAAATTGACCACCGTATACTACTGTTTATTTTAGTGAATGGGGTAAACTGTTTCGGGCTCTTATGCATATTTATGTATGTATATAAGTATGTACATATTTGATACATATTCTCCCACACACATGTCTAGGTATAAAATATTGCATAGCAAACAGATTAATAAGATTTAACTCAAAAGCCTTTGTCCATTCCGTCGTTATAATAAACTGATTTGAAGTAAAAATTTAAATTTTCTCTGGAAGAATTTAGAAGATATATTGATTATCATTACTTTCTCGTATGACTTCGTAACTTTTCTAACTAAGTCCAAAAGCGATCCTACAGTAAATACTTTAATTGCAAATAAGCGTTTGTTTTGACATGGAAATTTGCTAAGTCCGCGAAATCTCAGAAGGGTATTTTGTAGGAGCAATTTTCTTATTATACATCTAAATGGGTTTATTTGACAATTGTCACCATGAAAACAGGAATACATCTTTTAATATTCTGGGAAAATTATTAAGTCTTACGTCCAGCTAGAGCAAAACCTTATTCCATTTACATACATACATATGTACATATATCAAACATAAATGAAAATTCCAAAACACTTATCCTTGATAATGCTAATATCAGATCAGGTGCAGATCAAAAACAGACATTAAGACATAAAAAAGAAAAATGGTATACGAAATGCATAATACAATTTAAAAATATATTGTTAAAATAAGAATTAAAATGATAAACAGATATGAGGCAGATCATAGCAGATTTTTAGCAATTTCATAGCTGATACAAAGCAGATCATTACCAGATAAGGTGTAGATCAATACCAGAAGGAAAAAATTGTAAACAAAATAAATAATACACTTTAAAAACTGCAATAAAATTACATACGTATATGGAAATATTAAATTCAATGCCAGAAACAGATTGGATATATATGTCGAAGATACATTAAAAGTTCTAAAGAACAAGTCATCTGAGAAAATACTTATTAAATAGGAAAATTCAGCAAGCTAGTAAATGTGTAAAAATTGTGTGTAAATTCAATTGTATCTGTGTATGCATATGTAACAGAAAAATAATATCTATCTTTAAACTGTGCATCACATTTTGTTTTTAATAAAACTTATCTACGCTCTAATCGAAATAAGAAATATAAGGTAGACATTTACAAAAAAAATTAAGAAATTGTTTTCAGTTTTAAATACTTATTTACCAACATTTTCAATGATTGGGTTTATGGTAAATCAAGTAAATATAGTACATACATATGTATGTGTATCGTTATCTAAAGGTGAAAAGGTCACAAGCCTTATTTTTTTAAATTGTTCAAGAGAGACGAAGATGTAGTTCCGCATCAAAAAATAAATTTAAAAAGAAGTGGACTTGGCACCTTTTCACATTTAGGTAGCGATATATTACAATGCAATTTTAAAACATAACTACTATAAATGATGTCAGTTGGTGAAAACCATGAACTAAATTTTATGCATTTTTGCGAAAAATTGTGTAAAAAATGTTCATTTGAAATAAAATAACTTACCAATGTCTACATATGTATGTATATATATTTATCTACTTACATATGTATATACCCAGTGGGAAAATGTAATGTATTGTGATCGAAAAAATAATCAGTAAAACTGCTTTCCAGCCAGCAACCAAATGCAAAGGTTCTCCCTTAATAAGCTCTTTATTATTCTTTTCTTTTTCGTTGTCAACAAGAAGTTGTGAAAAACTTGCTTTCTTAATCACGCTAGTGTTTTCTTCTTCGCAGTCGGTAGCTTGTCTTAAAAAAAAAACATTCACTCATACTTTGTATGGAGAGAAACAGAAACATATAAAAAGTCATCAAGTAAAAATTATTCAGAAAGAAAATTTAAACCAATGAGTGACTATTTATTATGCTATGAGGTTTTAAACATGGACAAAATATATTTTAATAAGGAAACGAAGAAGCTTTACTTCAAGACTGGGGACAACAGGAACATAGATTCATCTATGGATATGGAACGGTACAATTTTGAAGAAAAGTGGTTTCAGGATCCACTATTTTTAGAGAAGTTGGAGGATTGCGTTGTCAGCGAAATAAATGAATACATGGAACACCATCGGACGGAGAACCAGCCAGTCGGATCGTTCTTCGAAATGGGCTATTATAAACCATTTATTAATATTTTAAAAACTATGACGCGTATTGTAGTTCAGCAACCTTTATGGCTATGTATAAACAAGAAAAATATGCAATTATAGAAATAAGTGATAATAATTTAAATTTCTTTATAAAATTTTATTAATTTAAATAAACGTAAAGAGCAATTATATTTAGTAAAAAATTGCACTTTCATAAAATAATAAATACTAAATTGTAACCCTCTTTCTTTAAATAAAAACGAATTATATTTTTCCACACATTTTATTTCCTCAAATTTCTATTTTTATCACGCTATAAACATACAAACAACGATCTAATTTATAATATTTAAAATAGCCTTCATTACATTGTGCTGTCTCTTATCAGCACTTCCAAACCGGAAAAGAAATATTTAATGTGTCAACGACTTGCCTTCAATCCTCCATATTCCATTAAATTAGTGTAATACATGTTGAGGGCTTATATTCAATACCCTCTATCTGCACTTTTAACAAAAATTAGATTCTGATATTAATGCTGACCTTGTATAACGCTTGACAGAAGATTTTAAATTAAATTACAAATTCAGAATTAACATCAGTGATGTCAGGTAAGTCTCAGATGGGTTCTTCATCAAAAAGTAGTTTTTGTGAAAATTGCAGATAGAGGGTATTGAATAAATATAAGTAGATATATTTAGTCAAACAAAATAATTTTTTTTTGTTTATTTGATTTGTTTATACTTAACACTTCTCACACCCGCTAGATGGCGCGGCAGCTCTACCGGGGGAGAAAGGAAGAGCTGCATAGGGTTCGAAATTTGAGACTTTGGTATCGATACTGAGTACTCATTCTGGCATCGAGTTCATGGTATCGATACTCTAAAAGTATCAGGGAAAAAGTATCGATACTACTCAGTATCGGACTCATTAAAATACGTTCTTTGGGATACTAAAATTATTTTATTCTTCAATCGTCATTATTTCCTGAAATTAAAACAATAAAAATTTAAAATATTTCATTTTTATTTTATTGTTGCAGAACTTACTTTCCGTTGGAAGTAATTTTAACGTTTAATGTACATGCATATATATATACATATATACTTTCACGAATTTCAAATTTTATTAATAATTTTTGTAAACTTTTTGGGTATGCGTTTTTGTAGCCTATTCAATTTTAGTATAATAATGTGTAAGTTTGAATTAAAATTGAACGGTAGTAGGCTACACGTAAAGTTGAATAGGTTAGAAACCTGTATACCCAAAAAGTTTCTAAAAATTCTGCATTTTCGTGAACTTTGCGTAAATTTTTATGGCCTTATTCATACAAAATATAAAAGGTTTATAAACTGAAAAATGTTGAAAATGTCGTTTTATTAAGCTCTTTAAACCTACCTTATTTTTTATGAATAAGGCCATTAAACTTTAACTTATTTGGTTTATGCTACTTATGCAACAGACTAGACGAAATTTCAGTTTATCTTAAGTGATGGACAAAATTGAATGATAGTAATCCATATAAGCAAAGAAAATTGGGTTGCCAATGGAAGAAAAAATTTAAAAAGTGTGTTTCTTAAAAAGTATTCGATACTACGAGTACTTTGCAAAGTATCGAGTAAAATCACCAAATAAGGTTTCGAGTATTAAAGTACTCATTTTTGTACCCTCAGTATCGATACTTACTCAACATCGATATTATCGTTCGAACCCTAGAGCTGCCGCGCCATAGAGCTCTACCGCACTTGAGGAAAAAGTAAGTATAATCCCCCACGATCATGTATTACCACCACCGCCAGACTGCTTTGTTTATACTAAACACATCTCACAGCCGTTTAACCCTCACGATCATGTAATTCCCACACATGTAATACCCACACCATCTAGCGGTTGTGAGCACAACGCACACACATTTTCTTGATCGGTGGAGGTAGATAGAGCTACCGCACCATCTAGCGGTTGTGAGCAAGCAGCCCCATCTATGAACCTGCAAGAATTAACAAGGCGAACATAGCACAGTGCGTAGGCAACTGGCTGAGTCAGTTTGATCGTCGGTTCGAATCCTACTGAAATAAGTCTCATGAGTATATGTGGTGACTTCCGAAATAGCTATCACTTCTACCATTTTTTCAAATTATNGCGGTTTCACTGCACGGTATGTATGTATGTGTGTATGTATGTATGTGCCAGGTTGCAGTCTAACCAGACGGACAGAATCCAACAAGATTTTGACAGAGTATTGCCATGACACCTAGGCCTATAATAGGGTGAAAAAAATTAGGATCCGACAAGGGGGCGTGGCACCTCCCATAGGTGTGACAAATTTAATCAGCCATAACTTCCAGNGACGGCCTCGAGCTCAATAAAAATGGTTGAATATAATTCTTATAAGGCCAAAAAATAAGAAAAACAAACATTTTAGTTAAAAATAAAACGAATTCATTTTTGAGTGAACTAAAATAAAAATAAAAGTTTTCATTAAAATAAATTAAATTCATTAACTTTATTAAATATTCTAAATTTTTGCCTATACTTTGGCTTGTTGATTGATAATTGAAATTAATCAAATAATTACATTAATTGTGTAATTAAAAAAGTCAAAAATAATTGAAAATGATCAAAAATAGCGAAATAATGATGTAATTAAAATTAACGAGTTAATTAAAAATTTTTGTTTAAGTAATTAATTATGAATCATTAAAAAGGTGCTAATATCGGTATTTAATCATTAAACGGTTATTCAAAAAAACATGCTTTAATTAATAATCATTATGAATCACGGTGGACCTGAACCAACTTTAAATCGAAGGTCATAGCACATCATATTTTTTGCTAATTTGGGTTAATTATGATATGAATAACTTGTAAAAATTTTATAGTCCATAACTTATCGAGCCGTTTTTGAAAAAACTCATTTTGAATGAAAATTATACCTTTTCTTTTAAAATTTTCACGCACCCGCTCTGGATGACACACATGATACATTACAGTTTATATTTATTTTGTAATGTAACTTGTACGATTTATATACAATCAATATTCAAGTGTCTTAGCTTGTTTTATGCACAAAATGCCGATAAATTCAATTCAAACGAGAATATTGTGCGCGCACAACATTTGTTCTTTTTAAGTTTCGAATATAAGTGTTCTTTATATTTGCAATAGTTTTTGTCAGGTATATCTACAAAACAATAACATGTTTGCAAGACCAAAAGATCATGCATGCATGTAGGCAAGGGTCTAGGATTCTATAGCGAGCAAGCTGTAGAATCTCTACATTCCGACTTTAAAGCAACTAGGACAAATATAAAGTATTCGTCAAGCATCCGGAATATCCATCTAAATTACTGAGAGAAGCAAAAAAATTCAATGCTCAACATGTCGAGCCCTAACCGCCAAAATAACGTAAGCGACATTTTTTTCAAAATTTTCTTTTTGATGCAGAAATGCATCTAGATCAGTGATGCACACGGGAGTCTCCGGGAGCTACTCGGCTTTCACATACAAGTCGTGTGTGCGCAGCTACCGAACTTATGCGCTGCTAGCAGCCGGTCAGTTTGCGTTTGTACTTCATGCTGTAAGCATCACGTGCGCGAGCTGTTTTGCTGAGAACACACATACAGATACAAAAATAAAGCGCTTGTATTGGGAGCTCTGCCAATGCTGTGCACCACTGATCTAGATGCTCTAGGAATATTTCTGCATCAAAAAGAAAATTTTGAAAAAAATGTCGCTTACGTTATTTTGGCGGTTAGGGCTCGATGTATAAGCTACTGTTTAAAAAATTTAAAGGGTTGTATGTAAAACACCATGCTGCTCTCCTATTAGTTGTCCAAAAATACATACATATATAATCTATACGCCACAAGAAAATTTTGCAATCCCTTTTTTGAAGGCACCGTTGGCTCGATTTCTATGAAACATACACCAATTTAAAGGATATAACTTCTTCTAATGTTCAGAAATGTTAACCCCGATATATAGGGGGGGTAAAAACCACTTCCAGTGAAGAAGCAAGGCAAAGCCTCGGATGAGACCCCCCCCCCCGAGGAGAAACGACTGGCGTGCTTTGCTGAACTCGGCCAAAATCGCTTAGGCGGTTACAGCGCCAAAAAAGAAGAAGAAGAAGATATATAGGGGGCGTGGCATCTGACATATAGACTAAAATGTGAAAGCCACAATATCTCTAAAACCAATTACGCTGGGGAACTGAAACCTAGCACAGATGCATAGATTGTAAATACCCTACTTACGGCGAAAAATGGTAGGTACTGGAAAGTGGGCGTGGCACTCCCATACAAACTGAAATTCTCATATCGCTTATCTCTGGAACCACTTATTGTAAGGTTTTGGAATTTTATACACCTACATATATACACATATAAAATCGCAAGAATCATTCAACTGGGAACCATTTTCTCCCAGATTTTAAAATCGCATTGAATGGTTGTTGCTTCGTGCAAAAGCCTTTAGAAGTATAAGTGTGTTTGTCCTAAAAAAATCATATTTATGATCAGATTTGTTTCACTTTTAGAACACATATTAG
>NW_016157710.1:39626-53740 GCF_001687245.7 Rhagoletis zephyria | reverse complement strand
TTATGATGACGACCACGGCAAACGTTTAAAGGACTACGATTTGAGGGTAACATAAAATTTGGTGTAACTTTGTAGCCCAGTCGTGTGATGGAAAAATATTGGGCTTTGGCCCAGTCTTGACCAAAACCCGCGGGAAACCGCCATTAGAGAAGGAAATATTATCTTCTGTTGTAAATCTTCAAGATACTTTCTCAACCCGTTAACGATTCTGATGAAAAATAAAGACTTTATGTAGATGTGGGCAATTTAGTTTTTATTCTCCCAGAGGCTCTCAGACAAATATAATCGAAAAACTTATTTAAAGTCTGAATTGGTATATGTTTGACATATTAGTCAGTGATGAACACTTATCTGTACATACAAATACATATGCATATTTTTTATAAATGAAAATCGAGGTTCCTTTTTCGGTCTAATTTGAAAAGCAACTGAAGAAATTTGGAGGAGACTTGATAGAATTAGCATTAATCAATCCGGTATTAACGTTCATAATTCGATTTTAAGTTTTCCTGTAAATTCGCCATAAATTTTGTTGGTGGACTTCAAATGTAATTTGCATAAAGGAGTTAGTATTTGTGACAGGTAAAATTCAAAATTGTATGAAAAAAGATGTCGAATTCCGACAACTGGGCGATACTAGTAAATAAAAAATCTACTTTATACCCGGTACAGTTTGTAGAAATAAACGATGTTCTTTTCAATAATAAGAATTTAGTTGTTTATAAAATATCGTGCATTTTTTAAACAAATTATGTATTACATAAAAAAATAAATAACGAGTGTTGTAGCCTTAATAGTGTTTCCTTCACATTACATTTTTTAAAAATGGCCACTGTAATGCTTAAATCAGTAGTCCAATATGTATGTATGAAAATTTTAAAAGAAAAGGAATAATTTTTATTTAAAATGAGTTTTTTCAAAAACGGCTCGACAAGTTATGGGCTATAAAATTTTTACACATTATTTATAACATAAATAACCCAAATTAGCAATAAAAAATGATGTGCTATGACCTTCGATTTAAAGTTGGTTCAGGCCCACCGTGGAATATTAATCATTATTTAACAGGTATGGTATAATTGCGAGTAACGGTTTACAATATACCCAAATAAAAGTTCTAATATTTTGTGTACTCTATTGTATTAAACTGTAGAAGTCAAATAAAACAAGGTACAAGTATGGTCGAACTAGTTCGGTTTCAGGCAGGAAATTTTAGTTGTAAACTAGTATTTTTCCTGACTAGTTTACGGTTTCACTGCACGGTATGTATGTATGTGTGTATGTATGTATGTGCCAGATTGCAGTCTAACCAGACGGACAGAATCCAACAAAATTTTGACAGAGTATTGTCATGACACCTAGGCCTATAATAGGGTGAAAAAAATTAGGATCCGACAAGGGGGCGTGGCACCTCCCATAGGTGTGACAAATTTAATCAGCCATAACTTCCAGACCATAAGTCACATGAACTTGAAATTTGGTATGCAGCCATACAAATGGTAGGTGGTTATAGGAGGGTATATATAAACGAGTTTGCAAAAGGGAAAGTGGAATTTTTTTATCAGCTATAACTTGGGAACCATAAGTCCCACGAACTTGAAATTTGGTATGCAGACATATCAATGGTAGGCTTATAGGAGGGAATGTATAAACGAGTTTGTAAAAGGGGGTGTGGCACATCCTATTGGCGTGGAATTTTTTATCAGCTATAACTTCGGAACCATAAGTCACACGAATTTGAAATTTGGTATGCAGACACATCAATGGTAGATGCTTATATGAATGTATATATAAACGTGTTTGTAAAAGGGGGCGTGGCATATCCCATAGGCGCGGAATTTTTTATCAGCTATAAATTCGGAACCATAAGTCACACGAATTTGAAATTTGGTATGCAGACACATCAATGGTAGATGCTTATATGAATGTATATATAAACGTGTTTGTAAAAGGGGGCGTGGCATATCCCATAGGCGCGGAATTTTTTATCAGCTATAAATTCGGAACCATAAGTCACACGAATTTGAAATTTGGTATGCAGACACATCAATGGTAGATGCTTATATGAATGTATATATAAACGTGTTTGTAAAAGGGGGCGTGGCATATCCCATAGGCGCGGAATTTTTTATCAGCTATAAATTCGGAACCATAAGTCACACGAATTTGAAATTTGGTATGCAGACACATCAATGGTAGATGCTTATATGAATGTATATATAAACGTGTTTGTAAAAGGGGGCGTGGCATATCCCATAGGCGCGGAATTTTTTATCAGCTATAACTTCGAAACCATAAGTCTCACGAATTTTAAATTTGGTATGCAGACATATCAATGGTAGTTGCTTATAGGAGCGAATGTAAAAACGAGTTTGCAAAAAGGGGCGTGGCACATCCCATAGGCGTGAAATTTTTATCAGCTATAACCTCGTAACCATAAGTCACGCGAACTTGAAATTTGGTATTCAGACATATCAATGGTAGTTGCTTATAGGAGCGAATGTAAAAACGAGTTTGCAAAAAGGGGCGTGGCACATCCCATAGGCGTGAAATTTTTATCAGCTATAACCTCGTAACCATAAGTCACGCGAACTTGAAATTTGGTATTCAGACATATCAATGGTAGGTGCTTATAGAGGGTATATATAAACGTGTTTGTAATAGGGGGCGTGGCACATCCCATAGGCGCAGAATTTTTTATCAGCTATAAATTCGGAACCATAAGTCTCACGATTTTGAAATTTGGTATGCAGAAATATCAATGGTAGGTGCTTATAGGAGGGAATGTATAAACGAGGTTGTAAAAGGGGCGCGGAACATCCCGTAGGCGTGGTTTTTTTTATCAGCTATAGCTTCGGAACCATAAGTAGCACGAATTTGAAATTTGTTATGCAGACATTACAATGGTAGGTGCTTATGGAGGGTATATGTAAATAAGTTTGTAGAAGGGGGCGTGGCACATCCCATAACCGTGGAATTTTGTATCAGCTATATCTTCGGAACTTGAATTTGGTATGCAGACATATCAATGGTACGTGCTTTTAGGAGGGTATTTATAAAGGAGTTTGTGAAAGGGGGCGTGGCACATCCCATAGGCGTGGAATATTTTATCAGCTATAACTTCGAAAGCATAAGTCTCACGAACTTGAAATTCGGTATGCAGACATATCAATGGCAGGTGCTTATAGGAGGGAATGTATAAACGAGTTAGTAAAAGGCGGATGGGCATATCCCATAGGCGTGGAATATTTTATCAGCTATAACCTCGGAACCATAAGTCACACGAACTTGAAATTTAGTATGCTTATACGAATGTTTATATAAACGTGTTTGTAAAAGGGGGCGTGGCACATCCCGTAGGCACGGATTTTTTTATCAGCTATAACTTCGGAACCATAAGTCTCGCGAACTTGAAATTTGGTATGCAGACATATCAAGGGTAGGTGCTTATACGAGGGTATATATACACTAGGCTGGGTCGATTTTGTATGAGGGAAAATGCAAGTAATTTGACCGTATTGTAATAGTAATATTATGATGTCTTAGGTCTAAGCCAATTCTTATTGAGCACGAAAAATTAATTTAAAACTTATCTTTAGCCCACGCAATTGAATAAAAGTGTATGAATTTTGAAAATGAAATTTTGGCTTATAATATCTATGGAATGTGTTAATTGTTATAAAGAGGACGATATATCAAATTAAGGGTTATTAAATTTAGTGCCTCACGTTCATTTACCATTTTTCAAATAAGTCTACTAGTTTCTAAGATATTAAGATAAAACTTACAAAAGCTATAATTTTTCCTTATGAGTTTTCAATTCTTCATTACTTCAGCAACCAAGTGAAAAATAGAAAAAAGTGAGATGAGATTTATTTCAAACGTTTTAATGCTTTCGTATGTTTATATAATATTAAAAGGACCATGGAGTTGGTGACGCCGATTTGATCAGTTTTCAAGATCATGGTGAATGAAGTCAAACATGTATTGTCAAAGATTGGGAATCGTTTGATAAGCTAATAGTAGTTTCAAGCATATAGGTATTTACACACATTAACATAATACAATGGCGGCCGCTGTGTATTGGTAAGCAGTGCGCGCTTTCGCTCACCAGTACCTGGGTTCAAGCCCTGTTCAAAGCAACATCGCAAAAAATTTAGAAAAAGGTGTATTTCTGCCATGGAAAACAGTTTCTCATAAAAGTACAGTCGCAGTTCGGAGTCGGCGTAAAACTGTAGGTACCTCCGCTTTGTGTGACAATATCAAGGTGCACGCCACAAGTTGGAGGAGAAGCTCGGCCAAACAATAACATATGCATAATCATTTATTATTATTAACATAATACAATTAGGCTGAGTCCATTTATGCAATATTGAAAATTGGGGCGGAATGATTTCATTATTTGCCGTTTCTAAATTTGCCGTTATATGAAAGTAGGAGACGTGCATTAAATTTTTTAGAAAAAACTGGAGATCCACTTAAGTTTATCGATATAACTTTAGTAAATGTTACTCGATTGGTACGTAATAATTACCAAATTGAAGGCGAGACTTACTGTTACTAATTTATGATAATAATATGGCGCAAATCGTTCAGATTATGAACAAATTATTTTAAAATATAAAAAAATTGAACAAATTTTTTTGTCATTTTCCTATATTTGCAATTTTCATATTGTATGCATAAACATAAGTAAACTAATTAGTGTTTCTAGAAGTTGTGCCTGTTCAGTGTTTCCATATTTCATTTCATGTTCATTTGCATAAACAAAATTTTTCCACGATGATGGAAAATAATGGCTTTTCTATTTGAGCTATCGAAATTGTTCCAAAATTTGTAAAAATTCGCAAACTTTAGCTAATATTAAAAAAAGATTAGAATATTTGGAAACATCGACATAAATGCACGCCCGCAATATTAATGCTGTTCTTTACATCTTTTTACTATAGGCCAGTGCAATTTTCACTGAGCACAATTAAAATTTTATTGAAAACAGATAACTTTGAGATTAACGATAAACTAAAGCCCTGCGAGAAATGATATTTGACTTTATCTTATGCGTTAACGGATTCATTATCTAATTATATGCACCCAACCTTTTTGCTGAACCCAGAATTTTGAACAAGGTCTTATTCGACTAGTGTGCATTTGGCGGTCGATGCGCGGGCTCTTACAATTAAAATAAAAGACTAATATTTTACAGGCTTGCTGTTGACTTCATGATACAATATATTTTCACTATTACCAAGGGATTTGAGAAAAATTAGATTTTCGACCCGCCCTATTATACACGAGCCGGACTCAAGATTCGGTGTTATTAATAGTAATGACGTTTTGAAATCAGGGGACATAATACTGAAAGAGTTTAGAAAGCGTGAAATGGCAGTCATTAGTGATCCCGTAGCAGTCGTTGGTAGCCAACCAGTTGTCAATGGCAAGCCAACGGTTGAGGCCCAGTCCGTTAATAGAAAATCAGTAGTTGATGGTAGAGATGAGTCGTTTGAACTGGTTAAAGAGTTCGGAAGGCTGTGCACGGTGGCAAGCTTCGAAAAGGAAGTGGACGTTAACTTGTCGCACTTAGATGTAGCCAAAGAAAGCCAAATTACCTCGTTGATAAAAAACTATGTGCCAGTGAGAAGCGAAATATCACCCANCAATTTTTTTGCTGAACCCAGAATTTTGAACAAGGTCTTATTCGACTAGTGTGCATTTGGCGGTCGATGCGCGGGCTCTTACAATTAAAATAAAAGACTAATATTTTACAGGCTTGCTGTTGACTTCATGATACAATATATTTTCACTACTACCAAGGGATTTGAGAAAAATTAGATTTTCGACCCGCCCTAATATACACGAGCCGGACTCAAGATTCGGTGTTATTAATAGTAATGACGTTTTGAAATCAGGGGACATAATACTGAAAGAGTTTAGAAANATCCCATAGGCGCGAAATTTTTTATCAGCTTTAACTTCGGAACCATAAGTCTCACGAACTTGAAATTTGGTATGCAGACAAATCAATGGTATGTGCTTATAGTACGGGATGTCTAAACGACTTTGTAAAAGGGGGCGCGGCAAATCCTGTAGTCGTGGTTTTTTTTATCAGCTATAACTTTGGAACCATAGGTCACACGAATTTGAAATTTTGTATGCAGACATACCAATGGTAGGTGCTTATAGGAGGGTATATGTAAATGAATTTGTAGAAGAGGGCGCGGCACATCCCATAACCGTGGAATTTTTTATCAGCTATATCTTTCGGAACCATAAATCCCACGAACCTGAAATTTGGTTTGCAGGCATATGAATGGTAGGTGCTTATAGGAGGGTATTTATAAAGGAGTTTGTAAAAGGGCGCGTGGCACATCCCATAGGCGCGCAATTTTTTAACAGCTATAACTTCGGAACCATAAGTCTCACGAACTTGAAATTTGGTATGCAGACATATCAATGGTAGGTGCTTATAGGAGGGAATGTATAAACGAGTTTGTAAAAGGGGGCGTGGCGCATCCCTTAGGCGTGGAATTTTTATCAGCTATAACTTCGGAACCAAAAGTCACACGAACTTGAAATTTGGTATGTAGATATATCAATGGAAGTTGATTATACCAGGGTATATATAAAGGAGTTTATAAAAGGGGGCGTGGCATATCCCATAGGCGCGGAATTTTTTATCAGCTATTACTTCGGAACCACTAACCACGAACTTGAAATTTGGTATGCGGACATATCAATGGTAGGTGCTTATAGGAGGGAATGTATAAACGAGTTTGTAAAAGGGGGCGTGGCGCATCCCTTAGGCGTGGAATTTTTATCAGCTATAACTTCGGAACCAAAAGTCACACGAACTTGAAATTTGGTATGTAGATATATCAATGGAAGTTGATTATACCAGGGTATATATAAAGGAGTTTATAAAAGGGGGCGTGGCATATCCCATAGGCGCGGAATTTTTTATCAGCTATTACTTCGGAACCACTAACCACGAACTTGAAATTTGGTATGCGGACATATCAATGGTAGGTGCTTATAGGAGGGAATGTATAAACGAGTTTGTAAAAGGGGGCGTGGCACATCCCTTAGGCGTGGAATTTTTATCAGCTATAACTTCGGAACCATAAGTCGCACGAACTTGAAATTTCGAATGAAGACATATCAATGGTAGGTGCTTATACGAGGGTATATATAAACGTGTTTGTAAAAGGGGGCGTGGCACATCCCATAAGCGTGGAATATTTATCAGCTATAACTTCGGAACCAAAAGTCACACGAACTTGAAATTTGGTATGTAGATATATCAATGGAAGGTGATTATACCAGGGTATATATAAAGGAGTTTATAAAAGGGGGCGTGGCATATCCCATAGGCGCGGAATTTCTTATCAGCTATAACTTCGGAACCATAAATCTCACGAACTTCAAATTTGGTATGCGGACATAACAATGGTAGGTGCTTATAGGCGGGTATATATAAAGGAGTTTGTAAAAGGGGCGCGGCATATCCTATAGGCGTGTTTTTTTTATCAGCTGTAACTTCGGACCATAAGTCTCACGAACTTGAAATTCGTATGAATGGTAGGTGCTTATAGGAGGGAATGTATTAACGAGTTTGTAAAAGGGAGCTTGGCACATCCCATAGGCGTGGCTTTCTTTATCTGCTATAACTTCGGAACCATAAGTCAAACGAACTCGAAATTTGGTATGCAGACATTTCGATGGTAGGTGTTTTTAGGAGTGTATGTATAAACGAGTTTGTATAAGGGGGCGTTGCATATCCCATAGGCGTGGAATATTTTATCAGCTGTAACTTCGGAACCATAAGTCACACGAACTTGAAATTTGGTATGCAGACATATCGGTGGTAGGTGCTTATACGGGGGTATATATAAACAAGTTTGTAAATGGGGCGTGGCATATCCCATAGGCGTGGAAATTTTTATCAGCTATAACTTCCGAACCACTAATCACTCGGACCTGAAATTTGGTATGCGGACATATCAATAGGAGGTGCTTATAGGAGGGTATATATAGACGAGTTTGTAAAAGGGGGCGTAACACATCCCATAGGCTGGAATTTTTTATCAGCTATTACTTCGGAACCACTAACCACGAGCTTGAAATTTGGTATGCGGACATATCAATGGTAGGTGCTTATAGGAGGGTATATATAAACGAGTTTGTAAAAGGAGGCGTGGCACACCCCATAGGCGTGAAATATTTTATCAGCTATAACTTCGGAACCATAAGTCCCATGAACTTGAGATTTGGTATGCAGGTATAGCTATGGGAGGTGCTTATAAAAAGATAAATATAAATGAGTTTGTAAAAGATGGCGTGGCAAATCTCATAGGCGTGGAAATTTTTATCAGCTATAACTTCAAAACCATAAGTCACATGAAATTTAAATTTCGTATGTAGACATATCTATGGTAGGTGCTTATAGTAAGGTGTATATGAATGAGTTTATAAAAGGGGGCGTGGCACATCCCTTAGGCGTGGAGTTTTTTATCAGCTATAACTTCAAAACCATAAGTCACATGAAATTTAAATTTCGTATGTAGACATATCTATGGTAGGTGCTTATAGTAAGGTGTATATGAATGAGTTTATAAAAGGGGGCGTGGCACATCCCTTAGGCGTGAAATTTGTATTCAGCAATATAACTGGGAACCATGTGGTATTCAGACATAGGTATCTATGGAAGGTGTTCATACATACATATATACATATGTATGTATTCTTCTATTAGATAACTTGGATATTCAAATCTGTATGTGTGTGTGTTTTTTTTAAACCTTACCGTCTTTAGGTTATTTTGAAATTAAATCGTTTTTTAATCCCGCGATGCTGTTAAACGAAAAAGGGTCATTCTTAATGAATAAAACTCCTTCCGAATTAGGCATTCTACCAGAAAAGTGCAGCTATACATAAAACAGCTAATCGAATAAGCAGCTGAACGGAATGTACCGTAGTAGAATAATTTTAGTTTAGAAATTTGATCGTTACCTTAATCCACCTAATATTAATAATGGAACAAGATTTGTAGTAAAAGTGATGGTCAATATATATTAGTTAAAGCACGATAGAGCTAAAAGTATAGCTCATAAGTATGCCTTAATGTAAACAAAGAAAATAGTTTGTCTCCTTTAATTTATGCTGAACTTAATATTTGTATTACTGTTTTATATTTTGATTTGTTTACCCCGAACGACGTCGGGTGCTCTGCTAGTATATACATATGTACATATAATAATAATAGATTGGCGCTTACACATACGTTAGTGTTTAGCCGAGCTTCTCCTCCGATTTGTGGCGTGCGCCTTGATGTTGTCACACAAAGCGGAGGGACCTACAGTTTTACGCCGACTCCGAACGGCGATTGTATTTTTATGAGAAGCTGTTTTTCATGGCAGAAATACACTCGGAGGTTTGCCATTGCCTGCCGAGGACGACCGCTGTTAAGAAAAAACCTTTTTTCTATATTTTTTTTTTTGCGATGTTGCTTTGACCAGGGCTTGAACCGAGGTGCTGTGGAGTGGAAGCGCGCACTGCTTACCACTACACCACAGCGGCCGACACATATGTACATATGCAAATGTAAATATTACACATATGTAAGTATAAATATTACATATTAAACTTGAAATTCCAAATATTTTCCTTAGTTAAATTCCCAGCGTCACTT
The DNA here is from genome assembly GCF_001687245.7 of Rhagoletis zephyria. Classification (NCBI taxonomy): domain Eukaryota; kingdom Metazoa; phylum Arthropoda; class Insecta; order Diptera; family Tephritidae; genus Rhagoletis; species Rhagoletis zephyria. Next base: position 44,055 of record NW_016157710.1, on the reverse strand, counting down.
ATTCAAGTAAAGATTACACAATTTCAATGCACCGGCACTATCGAAGCTATCGACTATCGCTCGAAACCAATCGATGTTTTTCCTAAAATAAAATAATCGGGTTGAAAGTGCGGTAGAATATAACTAAAGGCGGAAATATCTGTAACCTGGCGTGAATTTATTCTTGCAACGTTGGATAAGTGAGTGAAATTAAATTTTTCTCAATTTCGAACATTGCCCGACCATTCGATTATTCGATTCGAAATTTGGTGGTGCAAATTCGATTTAATTCGAATTTTCTAAAATTTTGCTTAAATGAAACTTCTTAGTCGAGTTCGAAGATGCTTGCGTTAAATATTTAACACCAAGTCATAAAATCTGTATCGTTCGTTCGATTTCGGTGTGAAATGAAAGGGCTTGCCCTGTAGATGTGTAATGTGGTTTTAGTTTTTTGCCATATGTTAGAAATTATTTAATAAGTTAAATAAATTACCCCGATATGGGTACCAATCGAAATGGTTTTGAATAAACTTTATTTTTTAACTACATGTAGGAGGGTTGCCATCTGTTTGAAAAGTCGAATTTAGTTAAAGAAGTGTGCTTAAAATACTATACAACAATTAAAATATTTTTGAGGTGCTTGAAGAGAGTGGCCACCGGCTTAAAAAGTTAAACTTAAATTACACCGGCCGAAACCAGCGCGGGCTTTGTTAAAATTTTCTGAAAGTATACCCATCCAGTAGTAAAACACTCGATGGAATTGCAAAAGTTAGCTCGTATTTTTATTTTATGGCCTACTAAAGTTTTTATGTCTCGACCTAAGTAGTTTTCAAAAAAGTCGAAAAATGGTTAAAATAAATATCTGAGCGAAATTAAAGGTTGAGACATACATATATAATACAAATTCATTGGAAATATTTTCGTAGAAGATTTAAACCCATTTGACCCTTACTTCAAGAAATCCCGCAAAAAGCTAATATGGACGGACGTTAGAGGATTGATATGCTCCAGAAAATTATTTTTCGGAAAATTTTACTAAGGGTTTTCTCAAGCAAAAGCAAAAAAAAACTATTTTTTTTAGGTTTTTTAAAATTGAGTTTGGCTCTTATTCCTTCTTGGCATATATTTTTTGTTTCGATGCATCAGATAGAAAAACCTGTATTTGTTTACTTACTTACTAATTTAGTCAGAAAGTTGCAGTTGATTGGATTCGATTTTTTACTAGAAAAGATTCGCCATTTTGGAGCTAAAGTTCGATTAACATTCTAATATCGAAACTACGAATATCGAACTTACCCATCCCTACCTAGGACCTCTTCTAAAAGAGTTTGAAAGCAATCCAATGCATATATTCCAATTGACCGACCAATTTACAGTCAATATGGTGTACCTCTATATTGTAAAGGCCCGTTTACATACAACTTTGGCGTTGCGTTGGTATTGGCCTCGCTTCGACAGCTGATTAAGAAAACATGCATTTATATGAGAGTCTCCACATAACCAAAGTTGGGCAACGCCAACGCAAAAGCAAACCAGAAAAATGACCAACTCACAACTTTTCGCGTGCGTCGTTCGTCAGCTGTTCCAAATAATGAAAATTATGTGAAATAATTTTTCTTTTTAATCTAGTGCGGGGAAGAAATATATTCTTAGTGCAATTATAAAATTTTGATTTATCTGCCGCCAGTATTTTAATTTAGTGACCAAAGTATTCACTGCTAAGCGTTCATTGTAGCAAGCGTGCGTTACTCGCGGTGCCGTCAAAGCGGCGCCAGCGCCAACGCAACGCCAAAGTTGTATTTAAACGGTCCTTAACTGCTTGCGATTCAGAGCCAACATTTTAAATTAATAAATTGCGTGAACTAATGCCATTTTCTTAAATGATTTTTTAAGTTCTTTCACTTTCAGTTTATTTTGAGTAATTATGTAATTCTCAAACATGTAAATTCAGATGTAACTATTAAAAAGACTGCTAAAAACATACAGTAAAATAAAATGAATGAATGAATGATACCGAAAAAATTATACCCCTGTTTTTTTATATCAAAAAATATTTAGAGGTCGCTCAAGCGGTCAAAAGTTTCCATGGAGAAAAAACAAGTATGGTATAGAATTCTTGAAAATCTATATTTTTTAATGGAAAACGTTGCTTCTCTTTAAGAGACTGCCAATAATACCCAATTGATAAATTTACCATTTCTAATAATAGCGATTTGTTATGGGTACCCCATTGCATTTTTTGAGGGTTTTAGGGGTTAAATAAACAATTGGGTAATACTATTGAAAATCTCCAAAAGAGAAACAAAGTTTTCCGATCGAGAAATATTGCTTATCAAATTTTTTTTTGTATTCTACAAACATATGTTTTTACCCATATAAATTACATGGAAAACTTTAAGTGCTTTGAGCGACACCTAAATATTTTTTGATTTCCAAATAAAGACAACTTTTTCGGTATAGTACAATCCTAGAGGATGATAGCATTAAAATTCCGACCTTACTTTTATTTGGACCACCCCAATGTACAAGCATACATACATCTTTATTGAATTTTTATGAATGTTTATTCAACTGTACTGATATATTAATCACTTTATTGTTAATGCAAATAATGTATAAATTTCTTACCAAGTTCTGAAAATAATAAAAAAAGTTAACAAAATCGAGAGCTATTTTTTAGGTACATTTGACAGCAAAAAGGTACATTTATATTATCAAATTAGGTATAATCTGAAATTTCGATTTTCAGCCCCTGATTGTCAGATACACAGCTGCTCAGCGTACCATCAAATTAAAGAAAAAGCGACCATATTCAACAATTTTTATTGGGCTTGAGACCGTTTTTTAATGAAAACTTATTGTGGAAAAGCAACAATAATTGGAAAAAATGGTAGAAGTGATAGCTATTTCGGAAATTACCACAGCCCAAAGAAGTCTGATGTTCTTTCAGTAGGATTCGAACCGACGCACAGTGGTCCAACCTACTCTATTAGGGTAATTTAATTATTATATTAAGAATTAAGATAGATATCGGAATGAAATTTTGCACAAATTGTGTCTGAATTACTGACAACTTCTGCTCATAAAATGGGCAAGATCGAATAGCGATCACGCCTACCAACCATATAATTAAAAAATCGTCAAATTTTTTGGTCAATTTCTGGTACATTTTTTAAGCACTTGCGCACGGTTATAGATACCTGCATACCTACAACTTTTTTAACTATTCGGGATGAATTAAAAATAGAAAGTCCGTTATGTATATACTGTATTGACGCCGGATCCGAATCAGCCACCTAATATATGTATGAAATAAAAAAACTGTTAAAAAGTCAGATCAAGCTTAATAACTTTTAGGGCCGTTACCTCATCTAATCTTTAGATTACCGGCCACTTTATCGTCTAGATATACGAGTTTTTGTTTTCTCATCAGCGCATTAATTTCTCGAATCGATAAGATATTGCTCACTTATGTTGTTGTAAGTAAACGATACTGATGCTTTGATAAGTTTGTGTCGCATACACCGGCACACAAAAAAAAATTTGAAGTCAGTTTGGCCAATATACCTCCTAGATTTCGAGAAAACTTCAAAAAACCCCGTAAAAGTAGTGAAAATCGGCAATGAAAATCGGTTTTTTGAAGTTTTTTCGAAATTTAGGAGGTATATTGGCCAAACTTAATTCAAATTCGGATTCTGCGGGTCGAAATACATAACCATAGGTAGGTCCGGTCAAATGCATATCACACTAATTTTATTTTGTGTGCCGGTGTTATTAGTGCGAGAGCTTCTTCAGGCGAAATACCGTTAGGACTCTTCTTTGCCAATATGACCTTCTTAATAGCAGTACCTCTTTCTGGAGAAGCACTTAAAACCTCATTAAGTAGCGTAGAAATACATCTGGTTTGATAACTTTCGAAAACTCATAAGCTTTCTTCACACGTCACGTTATGTCAGAGTAGACGCGCTTTTGTTTTGCTGACAATAAATTGCTATTCTTTTGCTTAATAAACATTAAATTAAAACGAGTGTGTGTCGGATGATTAATTAATGCAATCTGCGTGTTTTTTAATAATAGTTGATTCTTACACGTTAGCTGGCTGTCTGTAAAGTTAAATAAAATCTAACATTCTTTTGCTACAATTTTGGTATTTGCATTTGTTATTGGACTTCTGTGTAATGGATGCCTCAAAAAGAATTACGAGACAACAACAACCAGGACCTTTGGCGCGAAAAGAAAATATATCGTCGCAAAATAATATGCTGTCGTCAAATACAACACCATCTCGAGGCGCTGATATGAAGTTATCTGGTGAGAGCGTATCAGCCGAACAGCTGATGCAAACGTGGGAGCAAAAATTAAAAAAACACGAAGACAACATTATCAAGCACATAAATGAAATGTGGGAACAAAAACTCAAAGCGCACGAAGCGAACATCATAAAACATGT
>NW_016157710.1:18809-37758 GCF_001687245.7 Rhagoletis zephyria | reverse complement strand
CCTTTTCCGAAATCTATGTTTTGCGCAGTCTAACAGAACATGTAACCTTATCGTTCCACGCTATAAATATCTCTCATCATCAAGAACGTTTTTCGTCAGTACTATCAAACTATGGAACTCACTACCAAATTTTATAAAAAATGAACGCAATGCATTGCGCTTCAAATTGGCTCTGTCGGAATTTTTTGAAATACGAAAAACAGTTATCTAACTATTTTATTTTAATCTATACTATCTATTTCTGTAAACACTTATATTTTCTTAATATTAAGATATTGTCACATGAGTTATGATATATATCCATTAGTTGATGTACTGTAAGAGACAAAAGTCTCACTTGTACTAAATGATTAAATAAATTCTTGTATTCTTGTATTCTTATTCTTCATTTTAACTTTTTGGCAACAATCTTCAAAACTTTTAGCTGGCCAGCAGAAAATGTCGGCTTACCAAACTTAGAACACACAAATTGTTACAAGTCTATTTCAAATTCGAGCCAATCTTTATTTGCAGTAGCAAACCGCTCTCTTTTTCGGAAAACTTTTGTCCACTTTAGGTCCAAATTCTGAATTTACTTCACACGTATGATTTCAATTTAACAAATTTGATTCTATCACTAGATCCTAAACAGATATTCCCTGGTACAAAATCCATTATTCCATCAAGTCTTTCATTTTTAGGGGTCGACAGCCAAAAATCAAAAATTTTTTGTCTTGAAATATTAGGAGTCATTTTGAAAATTGAAAATAAATATATGGGTGCCGCAGCTAGCCGCAGAATTTTTTTGTGGATTCTATAGTATATACATCAATTGAGAGAATAAGTATAGTAAGTGATCTATATTCCGCCATATAAGAAAGATTTCTTCTACAAAAACAAAAAACATAATAATTTGGTACTCACCCAAAAGATTGAAACTTTATCAGCTCCAAAAAATATGTGCGTCCACTTCGGTAATAATTTTTACATTTCCTGAAGTTTCTTACTTAAAGAAATGAGGGAGAAAGAAATGAAGTTAAAACAAAGTTTCTTTAAACAAATTACCTAAAAATACTCAGTTTTCGTTGCATGCACAATTTCATTTTTCACTTATTGCTTACTATGACTTTTGGATACCGTTATGTTTATATAGTTTAGGCGGCCGCTGTGGTGTAGTGGTAAGCAGTGCGCGCTTTCACTCATCAACACCTGGGTTCAAGCCCTGGTCAAAGCAACATCGCAAAAAATATAGAAAAAGGGTTTTTCTTAATACCGGTCGTCCCTCGGCAGGCAATGGCAAACCTCCGAGTGTATTTCTGCCATGAAAAACAGCTTCTCATATAAATACAATCGCCGTTCGGAAACGGCGTAAAACTGTAGGTCCTTCCGCTTTGTGTGACAACATCAAGGCGCACGCCACAAATCGGAGGAGAAGCTCGGCCAAACACTAACATATGTGTAAGCGCCAATCTATTATTATTATGTTTATATGCAGCCAATTTTTTTCAAACAAAGTTGTATTAACTCTTAAGTAGATAATGTTCTTGCATATTTGATAAAAATTGAAAAATTACAAACAAAAAATTTAATTAAATTACCCCAGCTTTGCACATTGCACCACTGTGCAACGATCCCACTGACTCAACCAGTTGCGTACGCACTGTGCTAAGTTCGGCTCGTTAATTCTTGTTGCTTATTTCCACTATTTCACTTGTTAAGCCAACTACAATCAAGCGCAGCTATTCCGCTGCAATTCACTTGATCATGTGGTTGTTGGTTTTGTTGGTTTTGTTGATCTTTGTTAATATTTCTATTATTAGAATGTTTAAATTTTAGGTGTGCTCGTTAGACTGCATCACTCCCCATAAAAAAAATAAAAATCGGTACTATTTTTCCATTGGAATTATAAAATCTATTATATTTTAAGAAGTCCACCAAAATATTTCGAAAAAATATTAAGATTTACCAATTTCAAAATACCTCCAAAAATGGAGTTTTTTATGAATAAAAATAGTTTCTTAAATTTTTTTTTGAAAAAATCCCCTCAAATGACAAAACGGTTTAAGCTCAAAAAATTTGCATAAAAATATTAAAAAAAAATAAAAGCAAAATTTGAACGGAACCGTAATGATGAGATTTTGATGCTGTTTTTTAACTTTTTTCCAAGATTGGTATAAGATAAACTTGAATAACTGAGCCTACACTCTTCTGATTTAGACTTAAGAGGTGTCGGTGGAAAGGTATTTTCTCACCCTTTTTATTTCTTTGCTAATAAGCTCATTCAAAGGATGAAAGAGAAAGGTAGGATGAACGAACCTCATTCAAATTTGAATTAAGATATGTTGGTATTTGAAAAAAAAATTGCGACACGAATGATATTTTTTTGGACAGAAATAAAAACAATGTGAAAATACCTTTCTACCGAGATCCTATAAGTCTAAATCAGAATAGCTTTGGTCCAGTTATTCAAGTTTTTCGTAAATCAATCTGAAAAAAGTAAAAAAAAATGCATCAAAAATCTTATTCTTACGATTCCGTTGAAAAGATTTTAAAATATTTTTATGCAGATATTTTAAGCTTAATCTGTTTTGTCATCTGAGGGGACTTTTTTCAAAAAAGTTCTTTACGAAACTATTTTTATTCATAAAACACTCCATTTTTGGAGGTATTTTCAAATCGGTCCAGCTCACTTAAATCTTAATATTTTTCCCAAATATTTTGGTGAACGTCTTAAAATATAAAAAATTTTGTAATGCCGCCGGAAAAACCGCAACTTTTTTTGGTGATGCAGTCTAATGCTCATCGTTAGGTTATTTGTTTTTGTTATTTTATGGCCTTATAACAATTATATTCAACAATTTTTATTGAGCTCGATACCGTTTTTTAATGAAAACTTATTGAGCAAAAGCAACAATAATTTGAAAGAATTGTAGAAGTTATAGCTATTTCGGAAATCACCAGATTTCCTCATCAGACTTCTTTCAGTAGGATTCGAACCGACGATCCCACTTGTTAATTCTTGTCGCTTATTTCCACTATTTTACTTGTTAAGCCAACTACAATCAAGCGCAGCTATTCCGCTGCAATTCACTTGATCATGTGGTTGTTGGTTTTGTTGGTTTTTNATACCGTTTTTTAATGAAAACTTATTGAGCAAAAGCAACAATAATTTGAAAGAATTGTAGAAGTTATAGCTATTTCGGAAATCACCAGATTTCCTCATCAGACTTCTTTCAGTAGGATTCGAACCGACGATCCCACTTGTTAATTCTTGTCGCTTATTTCCACTATTTTACTTGTTAAGCCAACTACAATCAAGCGCAGCTATTCCGCTGCAATTCACTTGATCATGTGGTTGTCGGTTTTGTTGGTTTTGTTAATATTTCTATTATTAGAATGTTTAACTTTTAGGTGGGCTCGTCTTTAAGTTATTGGTTTTTGTTATTTAAGGCCTTATAACAATTATATTCAACAATTTTTATTGAGCTTGAGACCGTTTTTTATTGAAAACTAAAATTGAATGGGCTATAAAACTGTATACTCAAAAAACACATCTGAGGGAAAAAAAATTAATTTTGATAAATTTTTTTCTTTAAGTGTTCTATAAAATCTCAAGCTTAGGTTTACATGGTGTTTGTAAATACGTATACTTCATCAAATGTTTATGTTTTATTCAAGGATTTACATGTTTATGTAAGTTAACAAAAATATGTAACTACATCAATAATTATGTTCGCTTAAGTACCCGCATAGAGGTACTTCTGAGATACTTCGCCGACCTAAACGGGGTTAGATCGCCGAAACAACAGCCCTTGGTCGGGTAAAACCCGAGTCATTCCGGTACGTAGAACCGGCTGTCGTGTTGTCGAATCTTCACTGATGGCTCCAAAACTGACTCTTGGTCAGGATCTGTTGTCTGCTTCGAAGTTAATGGGGATAAGCTTCACTTTTCTCTTGGGGAATATGACCCAGTCTGCCAGGCTGAGGTATTTGCAATCCTCAAAGCCATGGACTACGTGGTGGGAAATAGGTAGAGGGGAAAGAGTTTACGTGTCTGCAGTGATAACCAAGCTGCAGTTAAGGCCATCTAACTACTTTATGTTGGTAAACATAACGAGCTTGCTTTACTTTGGGTACCAGGTCACTCGGGAGATACTGGTAATGAGACATCTAACCATTTGACCAGAACTGGCTCAAACTAGGAATTCGCATCACTTTAAAACTCGGAGTGATAAAGATGTTGCCATCGACACAAACAAACTATTTTTCAAATACGCCACATGCAAATTCATGAATGAGCCAAACATGTGAGAAGGTTATGCTAAAGAGAATGTAAATAACGCTAGCGCTCGGAGTTCTCTTAAAAAATATAACTCCTCAGAGCGAGAGAGTACTTTCTTCGCTGTACGAGCTCTGTTGTTTTATACGGCGTTTCCACGATTCGTAATTCGCCCTCTCATTCGTAATTCGCTATCCCATTCGCCATTCGCCTTGCCAATTACCTTCCGAATTACGTAATTCGCCATACAAAATTTTGAGAGCGAATTACCTCATTTTCAGGTAATTCAGATCGAATTACCATGCGAATGACGAACGAATCGCTACCTTCTCTAATATTTATCGGAAATATATCGAAGCTTTCAGCGGCCAGGTTACATTTGCTGGCATTTTTTCTAGTTATCGACTAATATTAATAAAATATTCTCTATATAAATTAAAATTGTTGATGATAGCTTAAATTTTAGCACCATCTTCGATATTTGCAGTACACAAAAATAATAATAAATAGCGAAGAACAAGAACAAGAACAAGAGCTGCCACACGAATTACTAATGTAGTAATTAGCGAATTACTTAGAGAGCGAATTACGAAGCGTGGAAACATTTTATTAAACTTGCAAGTGTGTAATCACCAGGGAACGGATTTTATGGAAATTGCATTTTTTTCTGCTAAAGAGATAGAGTATATGATTCCATATATACACATTTGATGTTGCCTTTTTTTGCCTTTTTTTTGCCTTTTTTAAGATTTTTGCCGTTTTTTGCCTTTTCTACCTTTAAAAAAGTGATTATAGCATTTACAATTTTTTTTTTTAGATTAAAAAATATACTCATACCCATGCGGCTTATAGAAGCGCAGGGACCTCTTGCCAAATTGGTGTTGAAAAAATTCAAAGCCGTTTTCTCAGCAAACGTAGGCTTGGAGACAATAAGGGTGTGGATAAAATTGTAAAGGGCGAGGAAAATACCCTTATTCCTGATAATATGAACGTTTCAAACGTTCCATATTTAAATTGGGCTCCACTTGTATCAACTTACGTCTAGCGCACATTTAGTAAATTCAAGGCTTTTCTTCGCGAAAATCGAATGAAAATGCTGCCAGAAAACTTCAAAATGCATCTTGTGGTTTAATGTTACTACAACTATATAGATTAAAGTTTTATGAATTAGAAACTCGAAAGGATAAAATAGTCAAAGATTAAAAGTAAAAAAATTTTTCATATAATGAAACTAGTTCATAGTTTTTCTCTTTTTACTTTTAATATAAACGTTTCTAAAATAAATATATTTTTTGATTGTTCTTCGTATTTGCTGTCTTTTTTTAGTGCCTTATTTTGCTTTTTTTGCAATACCTTTTTTTTTGCCTTTTCCTGCCTTTTTCGCTATTTTGTTTTGCCTTTTTTTGCCTTTTTCCCAATACCTAGTGCCTTTTCCTGCCTTTTTCGCTATTTTATTTTGCCTTTTCCAGCCTATTTCGTTACTTTATTTTGCTTTTTTTATAGGTTTTTAGGTCCTAAAAATCCGTTCCCTGGTAATCACATTGTTTTAATAAATAGAACACAAGAAAATATTTTATTTTTATTTTTGCCACTCCGAATTCAGGTTTGGAATTCTCGCACATATTCATGCATATGCATATTTACATCGTTGATCTAATCTTCACATTTTTTGATGAGCTTTGGTAATATGTTACAAATGTGGCAGCTGGGGGTCCACCGAAACCAGAAAGGTTTAGACAGGGGTCTACGGGGGAAAAAAGTTTTGGAACCTCTGCTCTAGATGATCTAAGATCATCTCCGTATCAAAAATAAATTGTAAAAAAATTCCCTTACGTTGTTTTTGTGGCTAAAACTATGTTCATATTACCGCATAAATTACTTTTTTCCGGCTTTCATTATATCTATATACACTTCATTATCATGTGTACGTACGAGTGTACTTCATTTCAATTGAAATGGATGCATACATTTAGGTGTTTTTTTTTTAACTTCCTCATCAGTGACAGCTAAAATAAATGACAAGACATTTTTTTTCTTCGTTTGGTTCTTGATTTATAGTAAACTATTAGGCCCGGGCAGACGTTGTCCTGCTACACACCGATACATAGGCAGGTTACATGCATCGTAGAAATTGTTTTTACTATTCATTTGATATCGAAATTTACAAAAGATTGTTATTATTGGGCACGTTCAGAAGGCGCACGTTCAGAAGGCGTAACTGTTGCGAGTGCACCTTCTGAACGCGTAGTTGTGTACTTCTGATCAACTGAACAGTTGCGTGTTAGATGATGGTAATATTTTTCTGATCATTTGAGACAACATGTTGGTGTGTACCTCTGAGGGTTGAATTTGACAGCTAATGTATCAAGCCGTTCAGAAGACGCATAACGATCACTGATTTTTCTAGTAACGATTGCGCTCAACTGCTGCGCCTTCTGAACATACCCATTAGTCACTACGTTTGAAAAAAACGATCTCAGGGGAATGGATAACATTAAATGGTGTCCAAATGGTAAAATTTTAGTTGCTGTTGATGTGCGCATATTTATATGTATAAATACATACTACATTATGTTGTTGCTATACTACCTATTTCTCCCTAACGTTAACATACATATGAAGCGTAGCCGCGAATAACATTGGAAAATTCCCGCTTCGGATAGGGGCAGTTTCAGTTGTTAGCGTAAACGAACATAGCGACACGGGATTTTTAAACATGTTGCGAGAAGCGTAGAAAAAATTTCGATGAAAAAAAAATCGGGTTCAAAACTATCCTATCTTTTAAGTTGGAACCAACAATAGATAGATAGTTGGTTGGGTAATGCGCTGCGACCGCTGGGTCTATTGTGCCAACCAACAATACACACCCATAAAATTTCATTGAAATCAGATAAGCGGTTTCGATGATTAGCGCAAACGAACACAGTGACACGGAATTTTATACATATATTAAGATAAGCACCTTGCGGGAGGCATAGAAAAAATTTCGATGAAAAAAAATGTTTTTCTCGGGTTAAAACTTATTCTATCTTTTAAGTTGGAACCAAAAATACCCACCAGTGATGTTGGTTTTTCAGCTGGAAAATTTTTATTTAGTTTCACTTTTATTTCAACTTATTTTGATTAAAAGAAAAATACTGATAAAAATACAATTTTTCTTAAAAGAAGGGTTGAAATCTTGAAATTCCTGCCCGTATTTTGTTTGTAAGTCAAATATGAGTGGCATTTTGCTACTATGATAGCACGGCCGAGTAATCATAGCCAACTTATGTACAGTCGTCGAAAAAATTATAGCGGCACCAAATTTTGAGAAATTATAAAATATTATTTATGTAATTAAGGGAATGTTCCCCAATAATACCAGAGTAATTATATGTAAAAAAGAAATTGTTAGCTGCATTTTAACATGTCAAGAAAATAAAAAAAATTGAGAACGTCAGCGTTTTTATAAAAAACCGACCAGCGCGACCTCTAAGAAACACGTTTCTCTTTTTTCATCACAAATACCAATAATTTGAGGTAGCGTTTACGAATTTCCAAAAAAAAATTTTTTTTAACCACTCTAGTATGTATATAGGAAACTACATAACTGCATAGTTAAATTTTATTTGAAAATATTTTTCTAACGCAGGTTTATTAAAAATTACCGCTTAAATAAGGAGACCTTTTCGTACGTCCTCAGTGTTCTAGAGGGGAGTGCAAGCTCACAAAGGTCGACGTCTATTTCTTTACTCCATCGTTTGTCTTCCGTCTTACGTTTTTTTGCAGAGGGAGGTTAACAGCACGGAGTGGGTAAAGACTTTGAAATTCCAATGGCCCAGTCCACATTTTGTTGCGTCTTAAAAGACGTATTAGCATCGCTTCAATCCAATCTATGCCCTCAGTGGGTGAACCTCGACTTAAGCAACGATGAAAAAAGACAAGCCAAGATAGACTTTTACCAGAAATATGGATTTCCTGGGGCGATTTTGTGTGTAGACGGGACACACATTAAAATTGCTGCTCCAACTAAAGACATGTTTCTCTATTTTAACCGCAAAGGTTACTACAGCTTCAATACCATGACCGTAGGTTCTGTGAAAAATCTACATACATACCTACATATACATACATACTTCAAATTTCTTATTTACTTTGTTTGCAGATATGCGACAATAAAATGAGAATACGCTACGTTAATGCGCAGTATCCTGGCAGCAACCATGATTTTCATATATGGAATGTCAGCAATACGCGATATTTTTTTGAGAAGAAGTACCTAGATGGTGAACGAAACACATGGCTTTTGGGTATATACACACCTACATATATACGTCCAATTTCAGTGAATTTTTGTCAAAATAAAATGGTTTATTTTTTCCACAACAGATGCTGGATACGACCTAGAATCTTGGTTAATGACACCTTTCCGATCACCTCCATCAGGAAGTTCTGAAGGCAACTACAATAAAGTTCATGCGAAGGCTAGAAATATTGTAGAAAGGACCATTGGTGTATTTAAAACCCGATTTAGATGCCTTCTGGGTGCTCGTGATCTCCATTATGAACCCTCGAAAGTATGTCAAATAGTTAACGTTGCTGCAGCGTTACACAACATTTGCATTCACTATCGCGTTGTTGACGATATTTCAGAAAATGCTGAAGAGTATACTAACGAAAACCATCAGCTTTCTTCATCAAGTTATAATGACGCGGCTTCACAGATAAGACAATCTATATCTAGAACACTAGCACGAATATAATTTTAAAAATAAATTTTATAACGAAATATATATTTTTTTTTTATTGTATACAGTTGCGGTCAAAATAATAGCACCAAAGTTCAGAATAGTGATGTTATTTATTTATTTTTAGTAGTTTTCACTTAAATTATAGTTCGATCTATAACAGAAACTACATATATAAAAGTTTTAAAACCTGCACAAAGTTTAAAAAAATTTATCAGACTTCAAAAAGTTTCATCAAAATTTCAATCTTATTTCGAATTTTTGGAAAGGTTTCGAGTATGCAGTTTTGTAGCCCATTCAATTTAAATGCGATATAGTGTAAGTTTCAAGTCGCTAATAATTACCGTTGATTTTTTAGAATTTATTTTGTCGAGGGGGTGGAGCATTTTCTTCCATATAACGCATCAAGCAAAATCTTTCGGTTGTCGAGCAAAGCCGCGTATTGTTGTTTCGTTGTAATTACTTTGGACTTGCGTGAGAGTATTTTAACAAATTCGATATTGCTTATACATTTATTAAATATATACTTACTTCTCAATGTTTTTTTTCTATTTATTGAGCTTATTTTTGTGTTTTTCAACTTTTCTTAAATTTTCTCCGCTGGCAAATATCTGTCGGAGAAAAATTGTACGAAACTTCACAATTGGACATTTCGAGTGGATTCAGTGAATGCTACTCTACGAATTTCGAATTTACGTTCGGAGCTATTCGAATTGTATGATAGCAATTTCGTAACTTCTACGGAAAACAGTATACGATGGATTGCGTGATAGGGCTGAATATCACATGTATATATAATGAAAATTCGTCCTTGTATGCATGTGTATGTACATACATACATTTGTGTGTATTTGTATCTGCGTGTGGATGTTTGTGTGTATGTGTGTGTGTGTGTGTGTGCGTAGTAACATAGTGACTATCTACTTACAAAACGTTAATATAGGGGATTATCTTAATCAACAATATATTTCCATGCTTCCATTTTTAACACCATCAGCATCATGGTTTGTAGTAGTTCTGTAAAACATAAATCAATCAGTTTATGAATAACATGAATTCTGTGTGAATATCCTAAGATTTAAACATATCACCTTATGAAAATTCCTCGAATTTCGTCTGGAACGTTTGCAGTTTCTTCACGGAATTTCAAACGATTTTTGAGGTATAATAACTAGGATCGGACAAGTAAATAGCTCGATTAAATACACCCATGCTGTCTGCTGTCCTGGCGAGCTCTCTCTTTCATGTTTCTTCCATTAAATTTGTGCCATGCCTCACTTGAATCTTTGGAGTAAAATGCTATAGGCATTGGGAATTTTCTAGAGACCTCACATCCATGTCTTAGTAATCTATGATTGTTTTCAGTTAAGTATCAGTAGTCATTAGACAGCATAGAATTTTAGATGTATTTAACCGAGCTTTTTACTTGTCGGACCCTAAAATATCACTGTTTTACATACAAAATCATGATGCTGTTGAAAACGGAACCATATAAATATATTGTTGATTAAGATAATCCCCTATATTCACTTTATTTATGTAGATACCCTGCAGTGAAACCCCAAACTAGTCAGGAAAAATAATAGTTTACAACTAGAATTTTCTGACTGAAACCGAACTAGTTCGAAAATGACCAGACTTGTACCAAGTACACAACAATTTTATTTGACTTCGGCAGTTTAATACAATAAAGTACCCAAAATATTATAACATTTGTTTGGGTATATTGTAAACCATTAAAGCGAGTACATATTCAATTATACCAGACCTGTTAAATACTGATTAATAATCATTATGATAATTAATTAAAGCATGTTTCTGGGATAACCGTTTTATGATTAAATACCAATATTGGCACCTTTTTAGTGTTTAATAATCAATTAAAAGTTGTTAATTAATCCATTAATTTTGATAACATGATTATTTTGTTGTTCTTGATCATTATCAATTATTTTTGACGTTTTTTAATTACACGAATAATATGATTATTTGATTAATTTCAATTATCAATCAACAAGCCAAACTATAGACAAAAATTAAGAATATTTAATAACTGTATGAATTATTTATTTATTTTATTCTTATCTAAATCTCAAATTTTAAGCATTAATTATTTCTTTAATAAAGTTTTAAAAAGAAATGAAAATGAAAACTTTTATTTTTATTTAAGTTCACTCGAAAATGAACTAAAGTATATATTTAACTTTTAACTAAAATGTTTTTTCTCATATTTAATGTTATTAAAAAAGATAAAAAAGATAGTATTTACTGTACCTGAAAGCTTTTACTTTTGACAACATTTAATGAAAAATGCATTTAAATTTATGTTCGAAAGTTTAAAATATCTATGTATTTATTTTTCCCTTTTCCATAATTGGACTAGTATTTTTCTGTCTGTTTTGAACTAGTATGAGACTGGTGTATTTCTGACCTAAATCTGACAATTGCCATCTCGTAGGACATCCCCAAGTTAAAAATACCAGTTCGTCCCATGGAAAAAAGATAGTTGGCTTACTAGTTGCCCTGCAGTGAAAAGCCAAAAAATACTAGTTCATTAACTAGTATGTGCCTACCAGTTCGACAATTTCGAAGAACTTAGCTGATTAGCGACATCTGCCTTTGAATTGCCAAAGCCAAAAATAAAACGCAATTAATTGCTCTTCCTACAAATGTCGGCTGTGGCGCCACGTGAAGACTACTGGTTCTGGTTCTGAAATCGCAGGTTCGAGGCCGCTTGGAGGTGGTTAAGATTTTTAAAGTTAAATAAAAGTAAGTAAAAATAATTTATTCAATTTATAAATAAATAACAAATTTGAAAATCTAATTGCGTTGCAAAAAAACATTTAGGAAGAAATATAAAAACAAAGAAATTAAACAAAAATATTTTTTTATTAAATTAAAAAATTACAATGAACAGCATAAATAAAAAAATAAATTTATAAAAAATAAAAATAAAATAAAAAATAGAAAATAAAAAAATTTTACCTGCGCCAGGATTTGAACCTGGGACCTCAGGCTTACCACGCGAGTGCTCTTCTCTGTCGGCCATTGTGACTGCTGGAGCGTCGCGAGCAAAAAGGCACACTTATGCTTTTCACGGGGCATGAATTGGCAGACTATCTCATCAACTGGTATGATGCTACTAGTATTTATACTAGTAGATGCTGATGCATAGCCTGACAATTGACATCTCGTAGGACATCGCAATGTTAAAAATACCAGTCGCTAACATTGAAAAAGGATAGAACGTGAACTAGTTCGGCTGAAACGCAAACCGGTAGAATTCTAGTTCACAACTAGTAGCTTTCCCTGCAGGGTGGGCATGCGGTTCATACTAGTTGTGAGTTAGTTTGCAATTAGTTCATTTGACTACAGGGTAGTCACTATGTTCCCTGCAGTGAAAAGCTGAACCAGTATGCACAAATTCCAGTTCATGAACTATTATTTAAGGATAAAAGTCATACCAGTTCGTTATGAACCATAATTATACCAGTTCCTCAAAGAAAAGAAATTCTAGTTCGAAAACTGGTATTAAATGGGGAAGTCATACCAGTTCGTCATGGACTCCGCAGTGCAATGCCAAACCAGCCAGTATAAATACCATTTCATTAACTAGTAAGTGCTAAAGCTACGGCCTACCATTTCGGCGATTTCGAAAAACTTATGCGATCAGCGACATCNAAGAAAAGAAATTCTAGTTCGAAAACTGGTATTAAATGGGGAAGTCATACCAGTTCGTCATGGACTCCGCAGTGCAATGCCAAACCAGCCAGTATAAATACCATTTCATTAACTAGTAAGTGCTAAAGCTACGGCCTACCATTTCGGCGATTTCGAAAAACTTATGCGATCAGCGACATCTGTCTTTGAATAACCACAACCAAAACTAAAATGCGATTAATTGCTTGCATCACAAATGTCGCCTGTGGCGTCGAGTGAAGACTACCGATTCTGGATCTGCGATCTCAGGTTCGAGTGCGCGCGAAGGGTTGCTAAAGTAAATTAAGTAAATTAATTTAAATAATTATTCCAATTTAAATATAAAAAAAAATTGTACATACATTTAATTTCATTTGGAAAAAGCCTAAATACTCAAATACAAAAAAAAATTAAAATAAATTATTTTTTGTTCTTTTTAAAACAATAATTTTAAAAATTACAACATGAGATACAAAGAAAAAATAAAAATAAAAAAAGATTTGCTCACTGAGATTTGAACTCGGATCTCTGGATTTGGCGTGCGAAAGCTTAACTCTGTCGATCATTGCCACCGTTGCAGCGCTGCGAGCAAAATTAAATACTTCTGCTTCTCACGGGGGATGAATAGGCAGCCTATCCCGTCAACTGGCATGATGGTAGTATTTCTACCGGTAGCGTGCTGATGCAGGAGCGGACAATTGACGTCTTCTATGGCACCTCCATGTTAAAAATACCAGTCGCTAACATTGAAAAAGGATACAACGTGAACTAGTTCGGCTGAAACGCAAACTGGTAGCATTCTGGTTCACTACTGGTAGCTTTCCCTGCAGGGTTACTACGCACACACAAACACACACAAATGCATGTGTGTACATATATCTATACATAAAAGGACGAATTTTTATTATATGTATATAAATGTGATATTGTGTATCTAAAAATATATAGATATGACCCACCACAAATACATATGTGCATTTATATGTATGTATATCGCATTAACGATTTAAAAACACATTTAGCTATGTTTAAGTCAGAAAATTTTTCTTTTTTTTAGTTGACCATTGACCTCGGAATTCACGGTAGGGAATTTATTTTTGACGAATCGAAACACTTTGGCTCTTTTCAGCAATACTTTGAGTTTAAAACACTATTTCATTTAGGTCTCTATTAATTTTCGATCACTATATATTTGCTTTTATATGCAATTTTTTTTCTTAGTTGAATTTTGACCTTGGAATACAATGACGAGAAACTGTTTTTGAAGAATCTGAATAATTTTCCGTATTTACTAATATTTGGGCTTTATAATGCTGGTTAGTGTATGTCTCTATCTGGTTTGGATCGGGATATTTGATTTTGTCCATTTTTCCCCAAAACGGAACACAGTGTGCGGTCTTAAATAAGCTAGCAAAACTGTACATGCATACAAAGATACGTAATAGTTTCAGTGCGTTTGAAAGGCGCCACGCCCCCTTTTCAAATAGCCCCAATTTTCTCTGAGAGTATGGGACTGATTTCATATATCTCCATACCACTTTCAAGTAATCTACCATGGGAGACGCCACGCCCCTTTTTCCAGTAGCCCCAATTTTCTTCATGTCCACGCGATTGATTTTATATATCTTGTACATACCAAGTTCCAGTACTCTTCCATGAACACATCCAGAGATATGCAGTATGAAAAATTCGATGTGTGTTGGAAGTGCCACGCCTCCTTTTCCGATAACCACAATTTATCTCCATAAGTATGCGATTGCTTTCATATATGTATCTCCATACCATGTTCGAGACCTTTTCCATGAATATTTTCCGGAATATGCAGTATAAAAAAATCGTTTTGTACGGGAGGTGCCACGCCCCTTTTTCCAATAACCGCAATTTTTCTCCATGAGTATGCAATTGTTTTCATATATCTCCACAACATATTCGAGTAGTCTACCATGAACACTTCCAGAGATATGCAATATGAAAAATTCGGTTTGTATGGGAGGTGCCACGCCCTCTGCACCTAGCGGTATGAAATATACTTTAAATCCGATTATCATACCTACCATATATACACAAAAGATCGGTCGAGCCGTTTAGGAGGAGTTCGACCACTAACATCGTGACGCGAGATTTTTATATATTAGACTTTGCTGTGGCATATTCCTGTTATATGGATGATAAATTATTAACGAAACAAAGCATACGTTTCATATGTGTTTGGTTATGTAATAAGTACTTGTGTGAACACAATATCTGTTGTTTTTCCATTCGCTGCATAGATATCAAGGATATCTGGTTTGCGGACGCAGGAACACGCAACATCTGAGAAGCAATCCGCATCTAAATCTAAACNCTCCCCGCCAACTCCCGTGGGAGTTTCGATGATTTATATGTTCAATGGCAGCTCAAGAGCTGAATTGGCAATGCTCCCACCTCGTAACAATGTCGCAGAAATTCCAGACGAAGCGATAGCTAAGGTAATGTAATTTTTTCATCGACCCGTTGGCAGAATCCAACTGATAAAGAATATTTTCCTATTTCCTCCTGGCGCATCCAAGAAGAAGGTCCCCCAACTCCGTCATTTATCATTTGCATANTTTTTTCAAAGTTCGACCTGGAGCATTATTGATGGTGATTCCGAATGTCAATCGAATTGGGAATTGCAATCTTTTAAATTGAAATGGTGTATCGGTCGGAATAATGGGAATTCTTCACCTTTGAAAGGCCACGTAAAACCTTTACTTACACTGCTTTCTTCATCAATTTCTTAAATGCGATTCGCGTGCCGTTGCAAAGTTCTGGCTGATTAATATTCCGCAACATGATAATTGGCACACCAATTTTCAATTTCAGTATGTGGGGTCTCCCTGTCCTGTCAGTCTGGTAAAAGAGCAGATCAGCTCAAGCAATGACTGTTGTCAATACCACTATTTTTTAGTTGATAGAATCCTTATTCTTCGTCCCGTTCACTGAGCCAATCGTGATTCCTATAATTAATTTTCTTTATAAAGAAACATTCTTTCGATCAGTTCTCCTTTCGATGTTTCTAAGTTACAAATGTTATCAGGCCATAAAATTCGTCTTAATCTCTCATTGACTGGTAGCTTTCCATTCCCAAAGTCCAGTAAATGTCGCGAGAATACCTCGGCTGCTGTGTATGTATGTTCGTCTTGTCGCAATGTTGACTATTTCAGGTAAGAATTTATCTCGTCCGATAGTGTTAATCGAGAAACTACGGACAATGTTTGCGTAAATTCTGCTGCGAGCAATATCTATGCATTCCCGAATGGTTGAACGTTTCCTCGCAATTCTCGCAAAAATCAAGACACCTCAAGTGATTATTTTTGTGCATCGTGCACTCGTCCCAAACAATGAGTTTAAATTTTTGTAATACTTTTTCCATACCGGTTTATCTGGAAATATTGCACGTGGGAGTTTCGATGATTTATATGTTCAATGGCAGCTCAAGAGCTGAATTGGCAATGCTCCCACCTCGTAACAATGTCGCAGAAATTCCAGACGAAGCGATAGCTAATGTAATGTAATTTTTTCATCGACCCGTTGGCAGAATCCAACTGATAAAGAATATTTTCCTATTTCCTCCTGGCGCATCCAAGAAGAAGGTCCCCCAACTCCGTCATTTATCATTTGCATATTCTTATTCTACTTTGGCTTTGTAACCGCCTAAGCCATTTTGGCCGAGCTCGACAAAGAACGCCAGTCATTTCTCTCTGTGCCAACTTGGTTTATCCATTGCAGTGGGGGCTCCCTATTCCTCTGCTACCACCAGCGAGTTGAATTCTTTCACACCTGGAACTTCGGTTCCTATTGGAACGACATGTCTAAGCCAGCGGAGTNAATTTAAGTTGGTCTTGTTACCGACCAATGACATGCTAAATAGTACAAAGGTACATTATTACTTGCTCCTGACATCATTTTGTGTTACTTACCGGAAATAATGAAAGTGGATTTTGTGAAATTGGACCCTTCGAACATTGTGTTATTAATACTATTACAGAGAACACGCAGTACACGTCGCATGAATATGCGGATATTCGCCTAATTTACGGTGAAGCTTGCTGTAATGCCAAAGCTGCTCAAAGACTATGCAGAGCGATACCCAAATCGTCGGCATCCGGGTCGTGAAGTATTTTCCCGCACCCACCCATAGAGAAATATCTGAAGGTAAGTAATTTTTACACCTTTCATGTTTGAAGCCACTCTTCTTTTAACTATCATTTTTAACTTTTTTAAGGTCGCATACCTGGAAGGCGTGGCGGCGAGACAGGACGTCCTGCAACGGTAGATGTTAAAGTTGTGTTAGAGGAAGTGGAACTAGGTCCATCGACTTCAGGGAAATTGATGGAAAGACGGACTGGAATACCAAAAACTACAGTTCACAAAGCTTTAAAATACCATACCTACCACATTCAACGTGTTCAGTCTCTACAAGAGAGAGATTACCTGTCGCGGGTTATAGTCCGGGAGCTAGCGACAGTTTTTACTGACTTACTTTATCGTCGATAAATGTATGATAAGATTTTCAATATAATCACGTAAATCACGAAAATCAACCACTTACACCCAGTTAGCGGGACAACGCCTTCCTAGAGCATTATCATTGTGTAATTAAAAATTTTAAAATAACCTTATTTTCTCGTCGTTGAGCTTTTGTGTGGTTATCAATAACCATTGGACGATGTCAAAAATTGATCACTTACACTTATTTAGCGGGACAATGAACCACTTACAAGCGCGCAAAAATGTCAACATTTTGGCGAAAATCGACCTATGACATCGCATGTAAAAATAATGTGCTTACATCGCATCCGCGGGACAAACCTACTGTAAGTGATCGGCAAAGTCGCCGCGGCACAGTGCTTCCCTTCTATATAAAATGTGGGCAAAAATAGAATCATGGACGGATTTAAATGAAAATTCGTTTCTTAGTAAAATTTAGGACGTTAAATTCAGAAATGCAATTTTTTTTTTGGATGACTTTCATACTTTCACTGTAAATGCGGTTTGAAGTTGACAATTTGGGTTCTTTTGGCATTTACATACTAGGTATGTACATATTTCGTTCTATTTTTAAGTGAAGTGTCAAATGACAGGGCTTGGGCTGCAGATGTGCAATAAAGTTTTATTTTTTTTTGTAAAGGCTTGCCACCTGTTACAAACTTTATTAAACTTATTTAATAAGTTAAATGAATTCGATATTATAATATGGGTATCCATTGAAATGGTTTTGAAAATGCTTTACTTCTAAATCACACGTAGAAGGGTTGCCACATGTTTAAAAAATCAAATTCACTTTAGTTAGGGGAATAAGGTAACGGAAATATGTACATATACCAATATGGGTTTCAGACAAAAGAAAAAATTGGGCATATTTAGCAAGAATAAGTAAAGAGTAAAAAATCATGAGTTAATTTAAGAGTCCAGTTATATAAAAGAACGTAATCAGAACAAATCTGTTGAAGCCAAAAGCCTTCAACGTTTGGGAAACACTGATTTACTTTCGGCCCCGCTATCAGCTGCAAAGATGCATAACTGCCGAAAGTACACCGGTGCTTCCTTTACGATATCACATGCTTATATAAGTATGTATCTTATAAGCTGATCATTATTATAGTCCAAATATACGTGGGAGTACACATCACCAGCTTCCGCATTCTTGGCACAAAGGTAATCTTCGTTACGCTTGTGTATATTATATTCACTTAATACTTTTCTGCACTCTTAAAATCTTAAATAAAGTTAATACATTTTTACTCATTAAATCGTTTGTTATATTTTCATTTTTTCCATATCCATTTCCTCTGAGTTTGAATCGGCGCTCTATTGAGGTATTTTTCGCCCAATCATTTTGGTCCAACGAGCCGTCAAACTTGAGCAGAGGAATATTTTTGTACATTTACCAACAACGTCCACTATAATTTCTTTGGCATAAAGATCACCAGCAAGAAAAGGAGGCGAACTGGAAAACAACCAATTCCATAATCAAGGAAGCAAAGAATCCAGCAAACTACCAGCAATAAATTAGTAAATCGTTGAACGTATATCACGAAACAGGTGCGTGTGAAATACAAGTTTATTGTTGAGCAATATACATATATATTTAACTATATACATATACACATAGTAATAAAAAAACAAGTAACAGCAGCGCTGTCTTCGGCTATGCCGAAGGCTTCATACCTTTCATGAACATCTGCAAATTTTAGTTTGACAGATTACTGATTTTGAATACATCTGCATACATCGATAGAGG
>NW_016157710.1:0-18709 GCF_001687245.7 Rhagoletis zephyria | reverse complement strand
TTGAAACCCATATTTGTATTTGTATTGAAAATTGCATTCAATGTAAGCACGAAGCAGCAGTAACGAGAGCAACACGCAGACATACATACATGTATGCAAAAAAAAAATCCATGAACAGCAAAACAATTTCAGAAACTGATTTGATGATGGAGCATAGACAAGTTGCACGACAGTTAGCCATTCACCATGCGCTTTCTGTCGGTTTGTCTCTTCAACGCGCCGGCTAATGTTCTGGCTAGAGCAAAATTTCAACGCCTGCTAACTTTGCCGCAGACAAACATGTAGACAGCGTGTTTACCTATTGCCAACCCGCAATACAGCGCGCTCTCTTGTTTGCATGTCTACATGCCTGGATTACATACATTCCTAAAATCATTTAGCTACGCGCAGCATGGCTCGAAATCTATTTAAAACGCAATAAAATCGACATTGCATTGAACGTGTTGCATCGTATGTAAAGTAGTAGATATGTATGCATGCAGGTATGTGTATGCGAACTTGTGTATATTTGAGCGCGTTTGTGTGCATTGCAGCAGAAAATTGCCAACGGTTAGTAGCGGCTTTTTAGTACCTACTGTGCGCCTACAGCTATTGAATGGCATTTACAAGTTTAGACTTCAAAAGGAGAAATAGGCTACTAGTTTTTACCATCGTGCAAAAGTGTTGGAGAAAACATGTATATATAACTTCACATACATACATATATACTTTGCTTATATGAATAAGTGTCACTTGCAAGGATTAAATACCAAATTAAAATTCGTTAGTTGGGCTAAATGCTTGCTTTTCTAGTAAAAACTAATTACGCCTAAATAAGTCGATTATTTTAAAAGACATGAGCTTTTTATTGATTGACAAATAAATTCCCATGCATTTTGCAAAAAAAAAAATAATACTTTTAGCCTTGAGCCAGGGTTTAAAAAAAAAATATTTATACAGTTTTCTTAACCCTTTTATGCATGAAATTTATTTTGAGAAAATAAATTTATAAATAATAAATGTTGTATTAACTATTATAGCTTTTATGTCAGAAATTTATTTTGAAGTCGAAATTACCCTCTGAAGGACTTAAGGTGGACCCATGCAGTACAGATATAAAACTGTTGATTATTTTTTGGTATGGAATTTTATACACTTTGATTTTACTGATTTCAAGAAAACGAAGGCTTCCTAAACCTCACCGCTGGTGGAAGCAAGAGGCGCACTTTGTGTTGGTCACCGGCGAAGCGCGGCTGCCGAAAGAAATTTGGGCTCTGTCGTCACGCTTTGTCGGGTTGGACAGTGACCTCACAGGTGAAGTTACAATTCTTCATATGCTTCGTCCCTTGGACCGGAGATATTAAATATTCGTTTGCAAGCATAAAAATATAAAACGCATTTATTTTTATTTTTTTTGAAATATTTTGCCAAACTTTACTAATTTCAATTTAAATCGCGAAAGCTTGAGTATCTCAATTTTCCTACCGTAACTTTAAATCAACCTTTGCAACCAAAAATGAAAAAGCTTTTTGTTTTCAATCTTTATTGATTTCTTCACCCCAAACTGTAAAGTGGTCACTACTGCACTACTGCACTATCAGCATAACCTACGAAAACAGCCGTTTTCTCAGAAATTGCAAAACCTCGAAAAAAAATTTGTTGACATAAGCTCACAACATATAATACTTTTATTCGTTATTAACTTTAAAAATAATATTTTTTAGGTAGCAAACAAGGTATTTTATCACCAAAACATAATCACAATATTTTTTTTATCACATATATTTAACCCTTAACTGTGGATAAAGGGTCGGACAGACGTCGAACGTTCTGATATCTTCTAATTTGGTTGTCCAACGACGCGTCCTTCGGTGTATACATATTATCAAAGTTCTGACGAAGTCTGTGAGACCCCATGCCCACGTTTATCAATCGCGTAACGTTAACAAAAAATTAAAATTTGTTTTAGACTATTTCATTTATATCATTATATCTGTGATTATAAGCAATAACCGCCTAAGTCCAAAAACCTGAATTAAAAAAAAAAACCTTTTAAACATTTGGATTGTAATGTTATCCTGTCAAGGTTAGTAACGATCCTTAACTACATTATGCACCGTTTTCTCAAGTAGGTTTTTAAAATACATCTGCCTTTCAAACACATATTTTGTTCGGTAAACGTATGTTTGGAGGCCAGATAAATTTCAAAACCTACTTGAGAAAACAGCACACAGGCTTTTTGCTAAAACCATGTTGCCATTTCTATGATTTTCTGTATTCTGTAAATAAATAGCAACAAGAAAAACGTGATGTTCACACGTGTAAAAAATGAGTTTTGGCCAGAAAAACAGGCATTTAGACCATAGTGCATTGGAGTGTTTTGCGTGGTATCGCATTTGCCTACACCAATGGCATTATTGTTGTTATACGCTTAGCTTCAATGTGCTTATCTACGGGTTTGTGGTTCACCATTTTAAGCGTTGGTTTGTTTTGTCATCGCACTTTGTGGCTGAATGGAGCAAATTTCGCACTAATTCGTCTCTATTCATCAGCTTTCAATGACGCGGTGGCCGCAAACTTCTACGATAGTAAATTCAAGACATTCTTGCGGATATAATGTGGCACGTTTATATTATGTACATACAGTCAGTCAAGAAAGTTTTGGTACAGTGAATTTTTTACAATACCGGCAACTGTTTTTCTAATATTTTATTTTTCGCAAATTTTTATAAAAACATGGTTAATTCTACATTAAAACCCCAAAAATCAGAGTTCCAAACCTTATGTAAAATTAAAGAAAATTTTGCAAATATTTTCATCCAAAAGGTGCACTTTTTATTTACGCTCTTAAGAAAATACTGAGTACGGAGTTTTTTAGCTCATTCAAATTTAACATTCGCAAGTTTGAGCTAGTTTGGACTTACCATTGATTTTTAGCAATTTTTTTTTTTGTTGAAGGTATCGCTCATTTTCTCCATATAAAATAATGTTCGATAGTTTTTTATATGGAAAAAATGTGCAACGACTTCAACAAAAATATTTTCCAAAAATCAATGGTAAAGCTTTCTCATACTTGCACTTTATTATACTAAAATTGAATGGGCCTAAAAACTGCATACTCAACTTTTTTCTAGAGAGCGTAAATAAAAAGTGCAATATTTGAATGAAATTTTGCGAAATTTTCTTTGATTTTGCATAAGGTTTGGAACTCTGATTTTTGGATTTTTTTTTTTGTAGAATTAACAATACTTTTATAAAAAATTTGCGAAAAATAAAATATTAAAATAATAGTGGCCCGTATTGTAGAAAATTCGCTGTACCTAAACTTTATTGAGTGACTGTACACATATAAATATATAAATTTAGGGCTACTGTATGTAATGCTTTTAAGAAAATTAAAATAATGAAATTAAAATTAGATACCTGTAGTATGATCCAGATATCCTGGATTTTTATTCGAGTTTTCCTGTGCACTGAAAGTTGGAAGTACGGACAGAGAGACATGTGTAAAGCTAAGTTGCAAGTACATAACTAACTGAAAATAGGTACAAAAATGAAAATAAAGATTTTGCCCTGCCTCTAATTTTGTGTGACACTTTCTACTATGTCGAGTTTCAGCGGTTCCAAACTTGCACTTCAGCTATTTTTACGCATATCACTTTTTTTATTTTTTTTTGTTTGTATCATCGTCGCTATTGCAATCGCCGTCGTCAATGTCATTTCCGTGCTCATAGCCGTCAGCTGGCAGTCCACATTCATCTACGTCTGCTGGCTTGACAAGTGGTTGCCCAGCTCTTTCAACTTCTATTCCAATTTCCATGGTTGATCCGACTTACTACTAGCTGTAAGGCACTCCACCGGCTATGTCTGCTTACATGTGTATGTACATATGTGCATCAAGGGTTCGCCCAACACTTGAGCGTCTTCAGTGGTTAGCTCGCTGGAATCGC
The DNA here is from genome assembly GCF_001687245.7 of Rhagoletis zephyria. Taxonomy (NCBI): domain Eukaryota; kingdom Metazoa; phylum Arthropoda; class Insecta; order Diptera; family Tephritidae; genus Rhagoletis; species Rhagoletis zephyria. Next base: position 14,780 of record NW_016157710.1, on the reverse strand, counting down.
TTAAATGCTGCTAAATAGCTTTGTATGTATATTGCAGTATTCTTGTATACATGTGTATGTAAGCAGTTTTGTTGTATTAACCCTGCAAAAAATTGTGCGACTAATCTCTAAAGCGAGTATTCCGAGATTACTCTCAATCGGGTACAGTTGGGCATTAATTAGTCCCAACTACTCTCATACGGGTACTATTGGAGGTCAATTAGTCTCGACTCATCCCTTAAGGGTATAATTGGAGATCAATTAGTCCCCAACTCATCTCTAACGGGTACTATTAACGATTAAATGATATGTACGCACTTAGTCAATGAAATTTCATGTGCGGCGTTGGCACACAGAGAGAGTATTCGCCTAACAAAACTGACCACCCCAGTTCGAATCGCGGCTGGCGCAAATTTTTATTTTTATTTTTTAAAAGTGACTAGTCGCTTTTTATACCCGTTCGGGTATAAAGGTGAACAATTAGTCTCTTCATAGGACATGCTCGAACAAAAGCGATCAGTTCATTCCATATAAAGAGATCAAAAGTGGTATTAGTCGCATGCTCCTTTGCGATTGATCCCGGAGTCATCTCGGATTAGTCCCATTTTTTGCAGGGAAGTTTTAACTTTGTTGTTACTTCATTATTCATGTTCATTTTGCTTCCTCAAACAACTGCAACAAAGTTTTCTTATGCGCTTACCTCAATTTAAGTGTGGAAATTTTCACTTTTCCTATTAATTAAATTTGTGTACAAGTTGTAAAATTTAGCCACTATTTCTACAACAAATACAAATACCACTGCTGTGTTCATTTGTTTTCTTAGAACTTCTGCTATTGCGGATTGATAGATTTTAGTAGATATACATATGTATGTATGTACATTAGACTGGGTTGGTTACCCATACGAAAAAAAAAGAGACAGACCTCTACTTTACTCCAGTCGAAATAGAAAATTGTTATTAACTTATTGCTAAGGTTTAAAGAAAAAAATTCGTCGCTAACCAAAATCTTTAGGTTTGTGTGGAGCGGGGCTCTATCTAGTTAAAGTTTTGGTTATCTTAAGTGCTTGCCAATAACAATCATTTTTACCAACCCCAAATCCACTTGGAGGATTCTTCTGCGCGCAGGTTGGGGAAAGATTTCGACTGCCATTCACCTGGTAGTCACCAAAAGTGATACTTTGCGTACGGTTCGATTGAAGCTAACGACCTCCGACATAGCACACATTTAGGTGCGAGCTAAAGTGAGAAGGCGAAAACCTCGCTCGCGCGGGGTTTTGCTCCCGCCATGAAAACCATAAATAAGAATCAGAGTAGACTCCCTTCCTATATTGACGACCTCGGCAAATGTATTAAGGACTGTGATTTGAGGGTAAGCACCTGGAATTACCGCACCCTTAATGGCTTAAGTGCCTCCGGTCGTCTGATTGATGTCCTCAGGAATACAAAGGCTGATATCACCGCCATCCAAGAGAGAGACTCCGTCTTGTCTATGAGCGGTTAAAGCCTACATGCGTGCGCAGCTCTTGTGAGCAAGGAAGGGATCCTTGGCGCCACTGTCGGAAATACAGCCTCCAAGACGAAACGTTCGATAAAAGGCTGAGCTGATCACATTTCTTGGGTCCCGAAACAGGTATATATAGTAACAGGTTAAATCATAAAAACATCCATCGAAGCTACGTGGCGGTCTCCAGATCAAAAAAACGAGAAACCATATCGATCATGTTGTGATAGGTGGAGAGTATGCTTCCATTGTTTTAGACATACGTACACTCCGAAAGCCAAACACTGACGCCGGTCCTGTGCTGCAAAAAATGTGCGCCAAACAATGCAAGGAAATTGTAACTTAACTCGCCGCTCGACTTTCACACCTGCTCTCAGAAAGAACTAAGAAACCGGCATACGCGAGCAGTGTCACCACATTTTCAGCTCATTGAGTATCGCCGCCGAAGCAGTTGTTAGATTTTATCGAGCCCGAAAGGCTATGTGGGACCATTGTTTCAAAATGAAGAGGGAAGCGCGACCCCGCCATAGACCAGGTATTCACAATATAAGCTAAATCTTAGGAAAGACTAGCGAACATAAAACCGACGCACACCGTCTGCTTGTCGATTTCAAAGCCGCCCTTGACAGCAAAAAAGATGATTATTTATGGCGCGATGTCTGAATTTGTTTTCCCCGCGAAAATCATACGACGGTTCAAAACGACATTAAGCAATACCATCAGCTCTGTCAGAATTCGAATGGACGTCTTCTTCTACGTCTGTTCTGCCTTCTTGGAAGTAGATAGAGAAGCAAAGCGAACGGGTCTGTTTGTAAGCGAGGACAAAATGAAGTATCTCCTGTCATTACACATACTATCGAGCATAATCGTCTTGGCACCCACGTAACTGTTGACAGTTTTAGGTTTGAAAAAGTAGACGACTTCATATGTTTCGGAAGCAGCATTACCACCAAAAATAATGTCGACTCAAAATCCAACAGAGAACCACTCTTGCCAGCAACTTCTTCTTTGGACTAGGTATGCAATTGAGAAGTAAAGGGCCTCTGTCTTCGTATACAAATCACACTCTATAAGCCACCTTTCATGCCTGTGCTGGTGTAAGGCTCAGAGACATGGGCAATGAAAACATTTGATGAGACGGCTCTTGGAGTTTTCGAGAGAAGGATTCGACGCAAGAATTTCGGGTCCTTGCGCGTTGGCCATGGCGAATAATGCAGGCGATTTAGTGTTGAACTGGTTGAGTTTTACACAGAATATAGAAGAGCGTAAAGCTATACGTACCAACCAAGAATATAATTTTTTTATTTACAGTATTCAGCATATTGTATTTAATTGTGTATACATTTTAGCAAACCTCAAAAAATCGTACAACGAAAAGACGTGCCTCGAAGGGCCCTAAGTTCAACATTTTCATTGAATTTTTCACAAAGTGGTCAAAATTGCCTACAAGTCAGTGGGAAATTTAATATATGTATTTTAATTTTAATATCAAATATGGCTAACCTTTTTTTCAACCTCCACAACTTTTGAACTTATTGAGGTTTTTCCACATAAAATAACAATTTTCCTAGAATTCAGAAGTTAAATTTTAGCCAAGTAACTTTATATCAAATTGGTACGAAGAATAAAATTTGTAGTAGCGACCTTTTGATACAGTTTACTTCTATTTGACACGTAGATCATGGATCCACAGTCTTGCCCCTAAATTTCATACCGGAATATTCCGCTATCTTGGATTTTAGGTTTTTTTTTGAGTGTGCGATTTGCAAGCTTCTTTTGCATTTTTCGTAAAAAACGGTTGTATGCAAATTTGCCAAAGTTGTAGGGAACTTTTCTCTTTTACTGTTGGGCTCTTTGGGAGTACAAAATTTGTAAAGCAAAATCTAATTTACGGTTAGTTTAGATGCCATATTTGAGATCGTGTTGAATTTTTTAAGATGCCTCACGGCTGTTTCCCAAAAAAACCCCAATAACTTTAAAAGATACTAAAACTATATTTGACATCGGGGGAGAAAACTCCATTAAGTGCCTTTAAAATATATTAAACTTCCCACTGACTTATAGGGCAAAATATTGACCGCTTCGTGAAAAATTCCATGAATTTGCTGAACTTTAGGGCCTTTGAGGTAAATCTTTCCGTTATCCGATTTTAAAAATTGTTCGCAGGTCACGTTTTTATGACCAAATGAACCTTCCTGGGGTAAGTCTTGCTTGTAGGACAATGTTGCAAAATAAGGCGCAGTCTATTGCACATACATGATGACATTCAATGAATTATTTGGCAAACCTATAACTAAATAGGGGAGAGAAAGGTGTTAAAGAACACATAAGGAAAAGTTTCATTTCCACACCCATATCCATATCAAAGCCAGTTAGCAGTTACGTACAGTTATGAACTAAACAAGAAAAAGGAAAGGGATAGTATATTAATATTTATATAACTGTCAGATATCTGTCGCTTTCTTTGAATAAAATTAAAGAGACCCTGGACCCACGACATCTCCTTGAATGAATTAAACATTGNATTTCATGAACGATATGTACATTTATATATTAAACCCTATCCAATAAAAAAACGATAGTACCTAACATACATAAAAAAACACTATTCTATCGAATTGATAACGTCCTCAGTTTTTTTGAAGTCAGTTAAAAAAGTTTTTTATGGGGAGCGGGACGGAGCTATGAGCTTGAAGCGATATAAAATATTGGAGCGCAGCCAGAGCGGAGCGCTTAAAGAAACCCTTTGCTCCGAAGCCCTGGCAAAAAAATTTGTAACTCTTGCTGTTAAAAATTATAAAACACAAGCATTTTCAATACCGGTGTTCCAACCACTATATGATTTAGGAAACAAAAGCTGAACTAAGGCAAGCAGGAAATTTGCAGTCAAAAACGGATCTCATCTAAAAAAAAAAGGATAAATACTGCAACAGAATAACAGAGCTATAAATATCTACACCTTTCTTTATTTACCTTATATATATCTTTTCATCGGACATGCCACGGACTGAGACCATTTTCGCGCCCTTCTTTGGATCTTCTTGAATATTGTTTTCTAAAGTTAACCCTTCACAAAATTTTTTGCACTACATTATACCGACTTTAAAGTGAAACTGTCTTATGAATTTCTGAAGGTGTATAAAAGTGTAATAGTCCATTTCCAAAGGTTTATTTCTTACTTTTTGCTTTTTAACCTTCGTTACTTATTACCTTCGTTTACTTATTATGAGCAACCCCCTTCGAAATGTAATTCCCTTTTTCGAATAGGCATAAACTGTAGTTAAGGTTTAGTGGTAATGGATTAAACATAAAGCACTGCTTGACCACAGATATGTTAGAAAACTGTTTAGCAATCAGAAACATCAGTTTAGAAATCAATAGAATAAAATAAAATCCAACTAATTAATTTTTTGCATTTCTTCCCTTTTAAACTAGTTCCGTGATTGCAAGTATAGATTTCTATAAAAAAAATCAAATTTTTCTTAGTTGGATATTTTCAATAAATCTGCATAATTACTTTTCTAGAATTAGCTAATTAGTATTTATTATTTTTGGGCACTCTGATCCCATTGTGTGCCGTGAGTCTACACATTCACAAAACTCTAAGCGTTGCAAAAATTATACGTTAACGCAATATATACTAAGCGTTCCCTGCTTTGTAATAAAGGTAAAAGGGCCTTTGAATAATGGTACAATGATGAAGTCTTAAAATTTTTGTAACTTCCGGAGACTCATGGCTGAGACCCATATTTTTGGAACTAATGAAATGCAACCAAATTTAGTGCACATATTTCCTTAACGAAATCCGCACTCCGCATGCATTTATCATAGCTTATCTCGATAACTTGACACATTATGCCATAGAAAGAAATAATTTATTAAATTTATTGCAGCAAATGCAAAATTGGCATCAGCAAGTGCATATATGTGTGTAGACATAAATGAATAGAAAAGTCTATAATGCAGCAATGGCCTTAGAAGTCTGCTGAAATAATTTTACAATAAAAAGCAGACAAAGGCATATACATACATATATGTACAAGTATATATGTATGTATTTATGTGCACAAGTGAATGCAGACCCATTTGAGTTAAAATACAAAAATGCTAGCAGCTGCAGACAATAACCTTCAAGGCAAAATCAAAAGTAAAGAGAATCTTGCATAACAAACCCTAAATAGTACTTCTGCAATAGATTTTGACCGACGCGTATATTGCGCTACAGAACTAGGGTTGCCAACCGTACTATATATTTTATATAGTATTGTACTATTTTTTCGGACTGCGTACTATATGTTGTTGGAAAAAATATAGTATGCAAAAATACTATATTTCTTTAATTATAAATATTAATATATTCCAGTAATTTGCAAGAAAACATGGGTACTAAAATGGAGAGCTTTAGCCTGTAGTAAAAATATTGAAAGAAATGTTCTCTAAAATAAAAGGTCATACTGAGTTTATTAACAGAACCACAGATCCAAAATTGCAACAATTTTAAAAATACTTAGAATTAATTACCAAATTTACTTAAAATTATTTCGTTCCTGCTCTCTACGCCTGCAACTTGGGCATTCACATAAAGAGTTTTTTTTTTATTATAAATGTCAAATGGCGAGATAAGAGAAACAAAGCGACTACCTCACTAACTAAAATGAACTTTTGATTTATATTAATTTATTGATTGCCTTAAAGCATATGATACGTTCAAAGAAATATAAAAACGAAATGCATAAGAAGGAACTAAGATATACACTTAAAGAGCATTTTAATTTTTTCATTTAAATATAAAAATATATTTATTTGAAGTGTACTATATTTTTTCAGATATTTTGAAAAAGTACTATGAATTTCTTAGAAAATGTTGGCAACCTTTTACACAACATAAAGTCTACTCAGCTTTGAGTCTACTGGCTATGCAAGTGTGAGCTAAAACAAGTCAACAGCAAAGACACCAATAAACTTTCGACGACGACGAGAAATAGAAAAGACACTGCTGCCGATGGCTGTGGGGAAGATTTTCTCGCCACCGCCACTGACATCGCCATTGGCATCAGCTGCTTCAAATGTAGACCCACATATTTTCAAAACAAAGACAGAGATAAAAAAAATTTAATTTTGGTTTGCATACGCCGGCAATGGAGGAGCTAAAGCAACCAGCGGTCTACACACTCAAACAATTTTTATACAAACCATTCAATCGTTCACTCACCTGGTTTGTTGCTACCGGCTGAGATTTGCTGCTGTTGCGTCTGTTGGGATTGCTGTTGCTGCTGATTTGGCGGCGGCTGCTGCTGTGACTGCGGATGTTGACCGTTGTGTTGCAGATGCGTTGGCTGGCCACCGCTGCCGCCGCCACCGCCATTTGCAGCAACAGCTGCCGGATGTATGGCGAGCAATTTTGTTTCCGGTGGCTTATGTGGAGCCATAGTGATCTGCGGCGCCCCCATCGCTATGGTGGGTGCAGGCATCATCAGTGTTGACATGGCCAGCATAATTTGTGAATGAATTTTGCCGGTTTGCGAAAAAAAAACTGCTACTCGAGAGCTGTGCTGTGCTGCGCTGCACTGCTGGAGATGAGGAGTGTTTGCGGATTATGGTTGGCTGCTAGCGGTGACTAAGCGCACACAGTGGCTGGCGGCGGCCGCCGTTGCCGATGATAGTTGTTGTAGCTGGTGCGGAGATAAAAGCCACCGATTGGCTGACGGGCTGGTTGACGGGTTAGCCTTTGGCCTGCTGGCAGGGCGCGCGCCTGGACGTCTATTTTAAAAGCAATTCAAATGCTGCAAACACTTTTATATTTAACACTTTAGTAGCATTCTGAGTGCATGTGTGAATCTATTTATATGTACTAACTAAGTACTATCGAATGTGTGTATGTGTTTGCACAATGTGCGGGTGTGCTTATGTGTCAGTTGCACTTGTACTTGTGTACTTATTGATTTATCTTTAGTAAGAGTGTCAACAAACGGCGGCGACGTCTACAACGACGGCATCTGCACTACTTGCAAGGTGAATGTATCTCTAAAACTTCTCTTTACTTCACTGCCGTCTCACCACCCGTTTGCTTACTTTGCGCGGGCGTTTGCACTGGCCTTTGTTTTTGGTTGTGTCTGAACTTCTGTAAAGGTCGTCGTACGTTAATTTATAGCACTTTGAGCGTAAAATCTGCTGTCGTCTGCCGCTTTTGCTGCTGCTCTAACTGTCTCACTACTCCATACCTTTCTTTACTTGGCTACGTTTTTTTTTGCCGGAATTTTCGTTTGCAAAGTGTCTGTGGCGTTAGATTTATAATGACAATTTTACCAATATATGCTCTTTGTTTTTGTTATTTTTTCTCTCGACCTGTTTTACATTCGCACAAAATTCTCCTACAACAGAATTTTCACTTTTCTTTCAGTTTTCAATTGGTGGCTGCCTCACTGGCTGGAAAGCTAGCTGGCTGGTATGTATCTCGATTTGTAAAGAGCGTTGCATACACAGAATCCGTTTGCTAGTTGCACTCGTTTGCTCGATTTTGTTGGATATATATACTGAAAAGTATGTAGACCATCATTCTATGTAGCTAGATGTGTTTGCGTGTGTGTGTGTGTGTTTGCTTTTCCGACGTATTTTCTAGGTTGCTTGCTGCTTGCTGCCTTTTGCACTCTATCTGCTTTCCTACGCTTTTTCGCTTATTTTCTTCACTCACTTTCTCGCAGTATGTCGAGCACACATACATATATACGCATTCTTAAAGTGTATAATTCTATAGTACAAGTATATGCAACGAGGGCAACAACATTGCAACGTTTTATATGGTCATTCAACCGGAAGGAAGCTGTAACTCAATAATATTAAGTATACGCACCAGCGTCCGTCAAGTACTGCGTATGTATTTGTTTGAGCGTATGGAATTAGTACATCTATTTTTTGTTATATAAGTGAGTTTGAATGAGTTTTTTCTAAATTAAATTTTTTACTCACTTATAGAATAAATTTAATAAAACTTTCTGCTTTACTAGCCTAAAAAAAACACCGGTAAAAATTAAAACGCGCCAACGAACACCGTGTACGCTTGCATTTTTTTTCCAACCACGTCTAGCACCACATCACCAGCACTGGCATCAGCTGTCACTAATCACTGTCTGCACTTGGCGCGCATTAAAGTAAATTCCGCGAAAACGCGTTTTACTTTGACGCCCTTTGCACCGCAAGTTCAAGTGGCGGCTTTTATGAATACAACTAAGTTTTATAGGCTTTGCTCTGATTCTATTTAGCTTGCCTTTTTGCTACTTTAACTCAGAGGATTTTGGTTTTGCTGTGCAAACACACATAAAGATAAATAAATCATAAAATATATAGAGAAGGAGCTTAATAAGCTTAAAGTTATTAGTCTGCAAAGTTTTCAAATAATTGAAATTTCTAAAATTTGAAAAAATAAGGATAGGATGCGTGAAACAAACGAAAGAGAAGGCTTCAAATAAGCTTGGTTAGGCAATAAGCTTTTTTGATTGTAAAGTACGAAACACTAAATCCTTTGAACAAAAAAGAAAAAAGTTATTTAATAAAAAAAGTTTTATTATAATATTAGAGGATAAGAAAATTGAGATCACTTTTTTTTTAGATGTGAAGCAAGTAATAAAAACAGTCAAGTAGACCAAACAAACTTTTTTATTGAAATAAAAACAAAAATAAAAATAAATTAAATTATTACCGCAGCATATTTTCTAAGAATCATAAAAAAATAATAAATATATACATATTGCCCAAAGAAAAAGCATTAAAAAATTGCCGGGATTTATATATTTTTAGATGCTATTTTTAAATAGCAACATAAAATTCTTTTCAACAGAAAGAATTATTAATATTTGATTTTTGATGAACATGAACAATTTAAACTAAACAAAAATTTAAAAAGTGAAACTCTTTAACTAATGTTTTTTTTTTGCCTGCAGTTTTATCTATTATAAAAATTATGGAAACACCATACCAGCTCGTTGGATTAAAATTTATGAGAATATGTGAAAAAAAGCTTTGCAAAAGTGTACTAACAACTTAAAGAGAGTTTTCAGTGCTTTTAGAGCAGCTATTATGACTTTATCATTAATTTCCTTGTATTTAAGATTTTATAATTTTTTTTTGGACATAAAATTTATTTTATGGTATTGAAAAATTTCTCACTTTCACAGCGGAAGACAATTTTTTAAAGAATAACAGGAAGATTAAAAGTTTAATATTTATTAAGCTAATTTCATGAAAGCAATTTAGATGAAAAATTATCTAGTTCTTTTTATTTAGTATGGAAATTGACACAAATTAAATAAAATAATTCAAATAATTTTTCACCAACATCGTAATGCTCTATGGGCATGGCTGTATGGGTAAAATTGTGTTAGGAAATCAAAATAAAGATAGTGCAATTTCTTTTGTTTAATTTTTAAAATTAATAACTTAAAAAAAAATAGGATTATTTTCTAGCAGACAATTTTAAGAATTTGAGAATTTCTATACCTAAGGCAGGTATGAAAATTGTTAATACTTCTGTTCTTATTTCATTAAAAAAAATTTATTTCGCAAACACAATTTGACATTAAGACATTATTACTGGCACGTGTGTAAAATTTTTTTCAATTTAAATTAGAATTTTTCCAATTTTGACATAATAAAAGAAAAAATACAAAACAAAAATATAATAATTTCCTTCAGAAAAAATATTTATTCTTTACATTAGTTTTCTTTGATTTTTAATTGACAAAATCGATTATATTAATGTGTTTGGAAAAAATTCAACTCAAAGAGTAATTTTTTTTTTCAAACAATAAAAGTTATTATTTTTTCTTAATTTCATGAACTATTGCATCTGCATACCAAACTTGACAAGGGATGACGGAAATTCGTTCCAAAATAAATCGTATTGCATAAATATTTATATTGAAAAGGAAAATATATAAAAAAATACCTTTGTACGTTTTTGGTCTATAAGAGTTTTTAAAACAAAAATTGAAACTTTTATCTCGGGAAATTAATTTAGTATTTTTAATTTTTATGTTAGGAGTGTTTATATTAAAATTTAAACATTTTATATTTTCCAGTGATAGAAAGCATTTTTAAATTACAAAATGGCTTTGATACCATTTCATGAATTTTGAAGCTACCTCTAATAAATTATTGTAGTACTATTTGTATTTATTTTATTCTTTTCTCATTTGTGTATAGCTTATGACATATTGTGTTTAAAATGTTAGCAATTAGCAAATTTTTTATTATAAATTAATTTCGTCTTCATTTGTTATAGAAAAAGAATATTAAAAAAAATATATTTGTGATCTATTTGAAAACTTTAAAATGCAGTTTCTGTAATCTATACCAAACTTTGAATTAAACTGGAGTTGGAGCCAAATCCACTGGTACCAAAATTAATTAAATAAAAAAATAATTGCTGCAAATATAAAATAAATAAGTTTTAACAAGTGATTTATCTCTAAAGTAAAGTCTCTATTATTTAGCATATATTCGCCTCTTTGCACAACTTTCAACTAACGCATTTTTCTTCAACTGAGTATAATCTTCAGTTCATTGTTTCAATGATCATTAGAATGCAAACGAGCGTAATAAAATTCTAGAAAAAGCGTTAGTCAAACAATAGTGAAACAAAAAAAAAAAATCATAATTGCCAACTAACTTCAAACAAGTGAACATTTTCGCGCTCTTTCTTTATCATTTGTTTCTACCAAATTATATATTTTTTATTTGTNCAAAAAAAAAAAATTATAATTGCCAACTAACTTCAAACAAGTGAACATTTTCGCGCTCTTTCTTTATCATTTGTTTCTACCAAATTATATATTTTTTGTTTGCAGTTGTTTCCATACGTTTTTTAATAACTACTTTCGTTATTATTATTTTCTTTGATACCAAAGTGATAACTACGAACGCACGAACAAACCGCAAAAATACCCCAACTAAAAACGCAAAGCGTACGTACTAAACCGTTAGGCGACGCTTTTCTTACTGAAACGCAATGCATTGGCCAAAATTGCAAAATCGTCACAGCCAAGTCAAAACACACACACACAGGGTTTCAACATAAAACGGCCAACAGTTAGCCAGCCAGGCAGCAATCAGCCAGTCAAGCTTCGAATTGTGCGCTCGTCGTCAGCTGTGGCGGCGCTGACAGCGACGCCGACGACGCAATATACTGCTTCGGCTTGCTACGAGCGATATTTCAAGTACTAACTAGTTGAGAACTGCTAGATAACATACGAAAAACGACTACCGCCGCTACTAACGAATGTTGCGTATGGCGTTTTGCTTAGGTATAGCTAGCAACACGTTTGTTCAGTTTAACGGTTTTAGAATTTCGAAATGGCTATTCGGAACCAACTGGAAAATATTTGAAATGTATAACGAGAATTTTAATTCAGTCAAATGGAGGCCTTGCCAAATACATTAATCCTTCCATAGTGTACTTTTAATTTCTTCGAAATTCGATAGTAGTTTCCAACTCGCCAGTAGCCTTAACATTACGTTCTCAATCCTTCAGCTATTCGAATCAAAAACACATGCCGCTGTCGGTGTAGGTATTTATGTTCACAGTCGCTCCTGCCGCAGCACTCTCTATCTCATCGCTCTTTCTCCGTCTCCTTTTACCACTGCCTACTCTCATTAAATATTTACGAATTTTCGCTCTCACTCTCACTTGTATTTCGTTGTGCTCACACTCTCTCTTTTGCTCAACTTCGAAAGGCTTTCAGTACTTTCCTTAAATAAGACCAACCGCCAAAGCATCTGCTGTTCGTGCATACCGTTACTCAACAGTGTATTTAACTGTTTCACAATTTCACCGACATGAAACTGAAACAGGCGTTGCATTGCAACACACAACCGTTGAAGGCAGCTTTCAACATCGGTTTTCGACGTCGTTTCCAACAGCCTCAACGGTTGGCTGCCAGCCGACACTATTTGTATACTACTGGCCTGCAATGGTGTTGTTGTTGTTGTTTCATTTTTCACTGTTGTAGTTATCTTCATCGCAACAAGCGCGAGTGTAGCTGTGTTGCGGAATGTTGAATCCTTTTCGGTAATCGATTGCATGCAGTGCGCCGGCTCTGTGCCGAATCAAAAGAGACATCGTCGCTAGCATTAATGATCCAAATGGAGTCGCTAGCAATATGTGAGACGTTCCGCTTGCCTTTCGACGACCCAAAACGAATTTCGAAAGTGTGAGTGTGAGAATGAGTGTGCCTATCCTATCGGTGTGCTTCATTCTACCTCTGTTGCTTTTGCTGTTGCCATTGCTGGCTCTGTGGCCTATTGGTATCCCCTTGGGCACACATGCACGCACATACTTATATCCATACACATGTATGTATATGTACATTTGGTAGGCTTCGCAAAAACGCGACTTGGTTTCGGCTCAACGGGTATTTGTTGAATCTCGCCTTTTACCTTTGCCTGCCACCGCTTTCGCTTCGTTCCAATTCTCTGGCATAACACACTTTTCCCACTTGTGCTGGCTTTGGTTTAGTTTTTGCGGTTCGGTGTCACAAATTCGCAAACGAATGAAATATACGTTTCGCCTTTGAATGCACGCAACCCCATTGAGATGTAACTAAATATTCATGTGCGCGCGTTTGTGTATGTGCTTTTGTATGAGTGTTGCCCCCTCAACGCTTGTCTGCACTTATGAATGTATCTCAAAATACAATACAATGTGAAAATAATGCAATCCTCAAAGGATTTCCATGCATTAGCTTAATGTTTTGTAGACATTCGTTAGTATTGGTGGGTTTTGGTTTCAATGATTTTTGCTTTGTACTTCCACTAAGAGAAAAATGCAAAAATGTTGCACTACATTATAAATAAATACATACATATGTACGTACACATATACTATATACAATACGTATGTATTTATGTATTGTTAACCAATAAGTATTTACTATTTGTATTTTCATTTTTTTTTTCCTTTATTACAGTCAATGAAAGTTATTTGCTTCTTTGCATGGAATTATTGGTTTTGATTTTATTTTCATTTCGGCCCATTTTTGCTTGTTTCCAACTCAACACAGTTCACCATGGCAAATCTAAAGCTTGCATTCGAGAATCAAAAAATTTCCCTGTATTCTTATAAGTTCACTTCAATGGGGATGACTTCATAACAACTAACTATGAACACAGTATTCTGCTACTATGCAGTATAACACTTATTTTTTGCTCTAAACCAAAAGTGGCAGTTACAATTTTTAAAAGACACAAAACGGAGCGAAAGAAAATTATATTCAGTTACGGCTGTGGTTTAAGCTTAGTTCAAACGCTCGACCAAGTTTGTTTAAACAAAGATGAGCCAATCAAATATCAGCCAGCTGATAAATTGAAATGCAGTGTACTTAATCTAAGTTTAAACTGGCACTGAAATACTATTTAGCCCTAAGTTGTCGGCTCGACTCTAGACATGCCTATTTACACAATCTAAGGCCTTTTCCGGAGAAAAATGACACCAGTAGTCTTCAATCACACTTTCTGTCGGTTGTGTGAATCGTATTTTTACGAAAAAATTTGAAAATGCATTTCACGAACTCGACACTGGTAATTGAATGATCTTTATTTTATTTTATTTTATTATTTTTTTTTGGGTTTATTTTCATCTTTAATGACAAGTTCAATAGTATACCAGGGTTTCTCCATAACGGCTAATAATAATTGTTCCTAGTCTTTTTAGTGTTTGACGACATATCAGAGCTGTAACATGATTGAATCAGTAGGATCAGCATTCACTCGGCATTCTTTTCAAAACTTTGATTGTTTGTTTGTATAAAAAAACCTCATTACTGAGTGGCTTAAAATACTTGAAAACAAAGAAACTGTGTTGTGTTATTGAATGGTAGATTGACATTCAGTATAGAATGTGAATGTAACAGAAGCATTCGCACACAGACATGATTGTATATTTAAAATGAATGCACACGTTTTTTACCATTCAGTACTAATGCTTTTTTCCCCAGGGTTGATACATTTTATACTTTAAAGTTTAAACATATCTGGAATTGAAAAAAAAAACAAATATTTTATTTCAATGTGTATGTAAGTATGGACGTTTTCTGTCATTAAACCATGGCCAATGAATGGTGAGAAATTATTCCAAATAAACATCGCAACCGTCGAGCACAAAGGACACATCTTTATACATATATACACATATCTTAGATTCGAAACTAGTGAACTATATATAGAAATATAAAACAGAGTCAATAGAATTGTCAGATTTTAAAACTCTTGTTTGATAAATCTTACGAATTTCATTACCGGCATCTTTC
>NW_016157709.1:214994-218239 GCF_001687245.7 Rhagoletis zephyria | reverse complement strand
AACGGGGTTATGAACGATTCCTTCTATGCAGTTGGAAAATCGCCCTCTTTAAGAGACAAATTAAATAGGATGTTAACGGCTCATAGAGATATTTAGCACAATTTGAAAGAATGCTTGTGGGGATCTGGTTAGGACAATAACTAAAGGACTGCTTTAAGGGTTTCAGATAAACTACTACATCATTGGAGATATTACTGGGATACCTATTGAGCTAATTGGACATAGTTTAAAAGAAAGTCAATGTTAGCATGTGAGTTAATGGAATAATTTAATTTGAGAAACTGGGCGAACATGTTAGAAATTATTTTATTATCACTAGGAATGGCATTTTGTTACCTCATGGCGGACGGAAATTCACTTACATTACGCTTGGAGTTTACGAAATCATAAAATTATTTGGGGATATTACACAAATGAGCTTTGTAACTCTTTTTGTTTAATTCAAAGAACTTATGACGCAAAATTGAGTATATTACATATTATGAGTGTAAACCCGTTTTTTTTGGTATAATCTAGAGTACGACTTTCTTGTTTTCAGGTTTTTCAGTTCTTTAGTGAGCCATAACTCTGTTGACATAAAAGCGGTAGCAGATCTTCAGTGGAGAACTACCGGGGCATAGCTTAGCTTTCTGCGATTCCTAAATTGTTTAAAGCAATTATAACAAATCAGTTGGCGCTTTCTATCTCTTCTAGCATTTTGCAAAGGAAAATTAACTTCTACAAATTTACTTGAGTTAACATCCTAAATCTCAAAAGCATTTAGGGAAAACAAAAATCTTGATGTTATATGGGCAATTCTCAGAAACTTCGAATTTTTTTGTCAAATTTTTATTTATTTTTTTTTTTTTAATCGCGAGCAAATATCTGAACTTTTTAGTATACGTCCCCCAGCTGCTAGAATACAAAATCCAACGTTTAAACGTTTAAAGTTTTAAAGCAATGCACCATACGTTTTTAACGCGTTTTTTTTTTTGGAAGTGGAAAGTGGGCGTAGTTTTAGTCCGATTATTCAACATATAGTTTTTTTATGTCAGGGTCAATAATTGTACTGATTTTGGTACAAACTGATACTATAAAAACCACGAGTGTCAGAATTTAAGAAAAGGAGTCACGCCACTTTGACTCTTCTTTTTTATTGCAAACACATACTTTTAACCGGATGCATTTGATTCTCCTCTCCAAATACTACCAGGTGATTATAAACTGAAACATGACTAATCAACGCACCAATAAAAATAAAAAAAATTATAGGAGAGTCACACTTTTATTTCTGAAAATTTCCCTATTTTATTTCTGAATCATATGCATATTTGGCTAGAAAATATGTACGGTGGTAGTTTTTTTTGCATTTACATAATCTGCACAACATATGTAACCTGATTTTTGTTAATAAACCAGCGAAAAGTATGTCTCCGAATAAAAACTAGCGAGTCGTGCGAAAGTTCGAACTAATTGAGAGTTGCCCAAATATACTGACTTCAGTAAAGCACATGACAAAGTGTGCCCCTCGTTGCTTACCTAAAACTTGACCTTTTTGGTCATCCTCCTAATTTCCTACGTTGGATCTCTTCATAACTCTATGATAGATCACAAAGGGTAGTGTTTAAAAATACTATCTCCGACGTCATTGATGTTACTTCAGGAGTCCTTCAAGCTAGCCACATAGGCCCGGTTCTGTTCTTGCTTTTTATAAACGATATTTCTACAGATATCAAATTTTCCAAAATTTTAATGTATGCAGATGATGTAAAACTTTATAAATCGTACGTTTCAATCAAAGAAAAGTCTTTACTACAATCAGACTTAAACAGCATGGCCTACTGGTGTAAAGTAAATATTATGCCTCTAAATCTGGAANTCCGACGTCATTGATGTTACTTCAGGAGTCCTTCAAGCTAGCCACATAGGCCCGGTTCTGTTCTTGCTTTTTATAAACGATATTTCTACAGATATCAAATTTTCCAAAATTTTAATGTATGCAGATGATGTAAAACTTTATAAATCGTACGTTTCAATCAAAGAAAAGTCTTTACTACAATCAGACTTAAACAGCATGGCCTACTGGTGTAAAGTAAATATTATGCCTCTAAATCTGGAAAAATGTAAAGTAATATGCTTCTCGCGAAGAGCTGTTCAGCCTGTTTCTTATACAATAGAAAACCATAACTTGGAACAGGTATACAATTTTGTGGACCTTGGTACCACAATGGATCCTAAACTTAATTTTGATCTTCACATTAATGTGACAGTGTACAAGGCTAAAGGTGTACTTGCATTTGTGAAACGATGGTCAAAACAATTTTGTTACCCTTATATGACTAAAGCTCTGTTTACAACATTAGTTAGAGCGATTCTGGAATACGGTTCGGTGGTGTGGAATCCAAGGTATCAAATTTACTCAAACAAGATAAAATCAATTCAAAAACAATTCCTACTTTTTGTTTTAAGAAATTTCCGTTGGGATTCTCAATATAACCTTCCGCCTTCTACGAGCCGATTAAAACTGATTTATCTTCCTACACTTGTCAGTCGCAGGGAAATGCTTGGTACAATTTTTATAGTTAAATTACTGACAGGTTCAATTTCAAGTCTGCTTCTTCTGGGTGAAATTAACCTTAATTTTCCTTCCCGTGTATCAACACACTTTTGTCCCCTATTTTTGAAAACTTGTAAAACTAATTTTGAATTACACGAGCCACTCCGTTGCTTATGCCAGGATTTTAACGCATTTGAAAAAGCGTTATTATCCTCTTTCAATAAATGATTGACTAACATAAATACANTTTTTTCACTCTGACAACTTTTTTTCACAAAGTTTTGTGGCTGTGAAAAAGAAAAGTTGGGCGTGTTTTTCAAACCCATCGAAGAATATCATTCTCTCTTTTTTAACTTTTAATTTTTATTTATTGAATATGTCCTGCCTAAGAGCCTAACAATAAGTTTTCGAATCTTAATCTATTCACTTAGTTTACATCCCCTAGTTGGGATGAGTATTTTCTTAACTGGCCCTAAGAAAAGATTACGACTGGGATGGTAAGTCATTCCTAGGTAGCTGTTGTTGTTGTAGCAGCATACAAATTCCCCAAAGACTTTTTGGGGAGTGTTGCTGGAGTGACAGTCCTTGGCCAGATATAAATCTGGGTCGTTCCGGTTACGTTGTTACGGTTGTTATTGTAGCAGCATACAAATTCCTACGTAGTCTTGAGGTCCTGTTGACACGCAATAAAGATCTTGCTAAATGATTT
>NW_016157709.1:206991-213332 GCF_001687245.7 Rhagoletis zephyria | reverse complement strand
CAAAAAAAAGACCACCAAAGGTGACAATTTCCCCTATATGATAGTTACTAACTTCAAATCGATATATCTCGATTCCTAGACGTGACCCAGCGAAACGCCGGGACACGTATAACTTCTTTTTTACCGATATAACTTTCCCCGGTAGTTTGAACCCTTCCCGATCACTGACCCCTACCATTTGTCTCACAGTGTTATAAACTTATGGAGAAACATTAGCCCGAGTAATATTCTACGATTTTCAAGAGTTGGTAAACTAATAAGAAGGAGCCTATTTTTATAAGGTGGAAGATGGAGATCTGATCTCCATTTGAGTACACGTAATGCAAAAATTAAAAATTGCTTTTGTACTGACTCAATTCGCTTAATATAATTTTGGTATCGAGGACACCAGACACACGAACACTCCAGTACTGGACGGACCAACGATGTGTAAAGAATCTTCGTGACGTACGGATCTTCAAACTCTTTAGCCCACCTTTTAACAAATCCAAAAAACACCCATGGCTTTGTTTACGATCGATGATATATGCAAGTTAAAACTCAATTTTGGATCAAATAGCAGATATGCGCTCTAAAGGAATACCCTTTATTTTATAAGTTGCCAAAACTGGCTTTAATCTATGAAATGTCATGTGCTTACATTTAGAGCAATTTAAAACTAATAGATTAAATGAACANTTGTTTACGATCGATGATATATGCAAGTTAAAACTCAATTTTGGATCAAATAGCAGATATGCGCTCTAAAGGAATACCCTTTATTTTATAAGTTGCCAAAACTGGCTTTAATCTATGAAATGTCATGTGCTTACATTTAGAGCAATTTAAAACTAATAGATTAAATGAACACCAGCTATGAAATGAGTCCAAATCGTCCTGAAGACGACCCAAACAAGGCCCGCCTGAAGGCGAATACGTGAAACAAAGTTTCACGTCACCCGCGTATATAAGAGTTTGGGAGTGCGAGATAATCTGTGGTAAGTCATTTATGAATAAGGTAAAAAGTAATGGACCCAAATGGCTACCTTGAGGCACCCCAGAGGTGACATCAATCGATTTTGAAAGCGTATGCTTGAACAAAACTTTTTGAGTCCTGCATGAAAGATAGCTTGTGAGCCATATTAATAGGTGTTTAGGAAAACCCAGTAAATCTAGTTTATGGATGAGGAGCTCATGATTGACAGAGTCAAATGCTTTACTAAAATCAGTGTAGATCACGTCAGTCTGCTTAATATTTAAAAATCCATTAATTAACAAAGAACTGCACAGGCGTTGAAGTTGGCAGGTAATAATCTGTTCAAAAGTTTTGGGAATAGCTGAAAGCTTAGTTATACCCCTATAGTTTGCAACATTTGACCTACTACCCTTTTTATGTAGAGGTATAATAAAAGACTGCTTCCAAATTGGAAATGACGCTGATTCTAGTGATAATTTAAACAGTTTTAGGATGGGCTCAGATAAATTTTCAGCACAGTACTTTAGCACACAACTAGGAACACCATCAGGACCCGGGAAAAATATCGGTTTCAACGCTTGAAGACTACGAAGAATAATATTATTATCAATAGCAGGATTGAGAATGCAATTAGAATGAGCTAAATTATACGGATAGTGACCAGATCGAAAACTTTTAGCTGAATAAGTAGATTTTAAGAATTCTGCAAATAAGTCCGCAATAGTGTGATCAGAACTAGCATTCTTGCATCCAAAAGAAAATGCAGAAGGAAATCCAGAAGTTTGCCGCTTTGAATTAACAAAACCATAAAATTTTCTCGGATTGTTGAAAAATTGGATTTTACAGCGGGCTAAGTAGCCATTATAATATTGCTGATTTATACAATGAAAGTTAGAACGAGCGACTAAATATTTCGAAAAGGCAGCAGTTGCTCCAGATCTCCTAAAACGCTTATAAAGCCTAGATTTGATGTTTTTAAGCCTCACAAGTTGTCTAGAGAACCAAGGCGGCTTACACGTTCCAACACTAACATAACAAAGAGGGACGCAGCTGTCAAAGAAGCAATCAAGTGAGCTGTAAAATATGGAAGTTGCTGTCTCAACGTCATTGCAGGCGTAAAGATCAGACCAGTCGTGGTGAACAATCATTTCATTAAGCTTAATGAAATTATTTGATTAAATTTGATTCAGAGCAATACCCGCCAAATCATCAACAAATACCAAGTCCAGCATCTTGTTTTTGCAATTTAATACGTTGTTAACCTGTACGAGACATGTATCTAGCAGACATCGAAGAAAGTCATGCTGAGTGGTGGGAGTCAAAGAGGTTGAGTCATTAATACTAATCCAGTTTATTGATGGCAAATTGAAGTCACCAAGAACAACTAAGCGATCTTTATCTCGCAAATGAGAGTATAAATTTTGTATGGCTGAGTTATGATGATTATAAACATTCATATCAGATCGAGGCGGAATATACGAACAACAGATAAATAGACTAAAACTGCGGAATGAAAGTTTTACTGCTATAAATTCAATATCAGACAAATTGTCCAAAAGCAACATATCAGATGAAAGGCTCGAGTCAACGGCAGTAAGCACACCTCCTCCTCTAGAGTTACGATCATGCCTATAAACTACATATTTGCTTGAAAATAGCTCGGAATTAAAATTATCAGACTTTAGCCAAGTCTCCGTAAAAACGATCACTTGAGCTGTAAATGCAAAGCTACTAAGAAAAAAAGAATTTAATTTAGATCGTAACCCACGAACATTTTGGTAATGAATAATAAGACTGAAGGAATTAGAATTCACGTCTGTAATGTTCCTACGGTATTGCCGTTCAATATTTGATTTTCTTTTATACAGATGTACCACAGAATGTTCAGGCCAAAAAGAAAGATCAAGTACTCTATTAACATATGCGTCAGGAACTGATATTTTAAAAGAAGAAATGTCTCTCTTATATTTGAAGTTAAATTTATAAACTTCGATATTGCTAGTAGGTGTAAGATAAAGCTTAGAGCGCACGTAATGAATAATATCAGCTTCGGTCAACGATGCATGAAGCATAGATACAAAAACGGTCCTACGAGGCGCGACGGCAGTCACCTCTCTAGGAGCAACAGATGGGATTCCAGGTGTTGTAAACGAAGACATTGTCAGTTGAGGGCACGTTAACAATTCTGGATCATAAGCCGCAGATATCGATGCTATTTCATTGGTGGTAGCGGCAACACTTGTAACATTAGAGGCTAACAAAGAGCGAGTAGATGTAGTTGTTGGAGTTTGAGAAATAAGCGAGAGCCTAATGAGATTGTCGTAGGTATCAATGAAATTTGGTTGGAGGCAGCGGCAGCACTAATGTCACTAGAGACTAACAAAGTGTCCGTAGATGTAGTTGTCGGAATTACAGCAGGAGATTCCTTAGCAATATCTGTCGCGGGAGTATTCAAACCAGTCAGCGAAATAGATTCCACAGGCGTAAGAGGAGAACTTTGCACCATACTTGATAATATATAAGAACTTGGCTGAATTTCTAAATTGCACTTCCTTCGTTTCGGCGATTCGGAGATTTCTTTCAGTTTTTTAAAGTGAGCTTCCATGGTCTTAAATCTTTCTTGAAGATCGCGAAATCCAATAAAAATATTATTGAACTCCTTCTGAGTTTGCCTTATAAAAGCACGCATATCGTTTTCTATGGTGCGTCAATCAACGCAAGTCCAATTTAGTCCAATTTTATTAGTTATTAGATCCACAACACGTCCATCAATATGTCCCATGCCGGCGCAGGTGACGTGAGCCCTATTATCACAAAGCCAACAGCTGACATATGTATCACCTCTGGTTATTTTCTTTTGGTTGGTACACTTCTTAAAACAACAATCCAACATAATGAACCAATACGCAGAATAAGGGTCAGCAAGAATAAGAAGTACAAGCAGAATAAATTTTCGTTTGTTATTTGTTATTTGCTTTGTGTATGCAAAATATACAACGTGAGTACACCAACAAAACAGAGGTATGCGAAATCCAGAGCGGTCAGCGAACAGTAAACACAGCAGAGTGTGAAAAAGCACACAAAGATCAGCAAATAGGAACAACAAAGCAAATCTAGCTCCCATACCACTGATTGTCCAGAGGCGATGTTTGGGTTATAACTCCTCTAATTAAGCAGGTAAAAATTTAGTATAGGTTCACTTTAAAATATAGAACGCATACAAGTTATTATTCAGATATGAATTTAGAGTAATAGCGCAAAAACACATATCTAAGTAATCAGTTGTATTGGAGCTATAATTAAGGTAATATTAAAAACCCGTTATGTGCAAAATTTTACTAAAATAACTTCAAAACTGAGGGAGTTATTTATAAAAAAGTTAAAATGTAATCAAATTTTCAAATATCGTTATCTCGAAAACCGGAGCCAATCTGGTAAAACGGGGGATGCCATTGAACTTAGAACGTCCCAATTAAGTGAGTTCAACTTTCAAAATCTTTGCTCAAAATTTACAACTTCAACAATGTAATTTGAACCAAGCTTATTCTTTTGTTTTCTATTTCATGTTTATTCCTCGTCTAACTTTGGAAGCAATTGATGAAAATAAAGTACACTTGTATTAATCGATTTATTAAGAGAATACGAATAAAATGATACATAAAACATAGGTGTGCCCAGAAATTTAAAAACTAAAATTTTTTTTGAGAGTGTACCTATTTTTTAGATTTGCCCATATACTGGCTTATAGGAAAAAACGAGTTCTGGAATTTTAATTACAAAAATGATCACCTTATTTACATTAGATTTCAAATAAAACGTTTAGCACTACGGAATAATTCATGTAACAGTTTTAATTTAAATGGAATTCATAGTTATAATTAAAATTAAAGTGTGGACATCTATTACAGTTCTTAAACTTTTAAGATGATGGAACCCTTACTAAACACCTTTCATTTTATGGAACCCCACATCAAATTACTAAAAATCAAAGGCAGTGCAATTTAAATATGAATACTTTTACTAGAAATATTATACATACTTTAAATTTTAATATGATGAATGAAATTGTTTCCCTGTTATTAATTATTGTATAAAGTAGTTCGATACAATGTCTGAAACCTGCGCGCGCATCCAATTTCGACATGAATTTGTTTTTTGTACTGTTGACAGAGTACGTTGTGACAGAAGGACGAAAAGTTAAGATGGCCTTTTTAGCGACTTAATGCTATTTACTCTTAACACTAACCCAAAACTCTTTCAGAGACACAGATTCAAATGTGTGTTTCAATGTCGAAATACTCTGGAGATCTAATGCTTTGTAAATGGATTTTGTACCAAACCGATATTACTACTACCATCCGAAAAATAATCTGACTAAGATTTCAGGTGATTTACCAAGTGCCTAGTTATGACATTACACATTTCATTTCACAATTCATCGCATTCCTTGTAGAAAGTTGTATATAACCCTTTGGCTACAGCGGCCAACAACACATAACGGTTAGAAAAAAACAAGCTAGCAAACGCAAGCTCAATGCTCTTATGTACGGCAATCATACCAACTACGAGTACATAAATATGTATTCTTGAGTATAGATAATTGCGTCTCGGTCAAGCTGTTTATAGAACTTTTGTTTCTGTGTGAAACACAAACCGACCGCCGAGCTCCGTGAAGTTGGCACTCGACCTTGATGCATTTTGATAAAATACCTAGAATATGATAAGTTTAACCGAAGATGTCTACCACCCTGCTATTGAGATATCTTACGAAATTATAAACGATGGTCAAAATTGCGATGTCCAAACATACGAACCAAATATTCGCTTTGATTTTTCGAAAGCCAACTTTAAAAAACTGAATAAAGAATTGTCTAAATTGTCGTGGCCTATATACAAAGAAAAAGTTGAGCAAAGCGTTGCACATTTTAATTGTACTGTACATAGATTATTTGAAAAGTATGTGCCTAAACGCATGTGTGTTCCTGAAGAACAAACACAGTTATGGTTCACTAAAGAACTGAGAAACTTGAAAAACAGAAGGTCACGTTATTTTAGATTACACAAAAAAACCGGCTTACACTCATACTATGTTAAATACTCACTTTTGCGTCACAAGTTCTTTGAATTCAACAAAAAGGGTGTACTTGCATTTGTGAAACGATGGTCAAAAGAATTTAGTGACCCTTATATCACTAAAACCCTGTTTACAACATTAGTTAGGCCGATTCTGGAATACGGCTCGGTGGTTTGGAATCCAAGGTATAAAATTTACTCAGACAAGATAGAATCAATTCAAAAACAATTCCTACTTTTTGCTTTAAGAAATTTACGATGGGATTCTCAATATAGTCTTCCACCTTATACGAGTCGCTTAAAACTTATTAAT
>NW_016157709.1:202102-206717 GCF_001687245.7 Rhagoletis zephyria | reverse complement strand
CTTCCTACACTTGCCAGTCGCAGGGAAATGCTTGGTATAATTTTTATGGTTAAATTACTGACAGGCTCAATTTCAAGTCCGTCTCTTCTGGCTGATGTAAGCTTTAATGTTCCCTCACGCGTATCAAGACACTTTTGTCCCATATTTCTGAAAGCTTGTAAAACCAATTTTGAATTGCACGACCCACTCCGTTGCTTATGCCAGGATTTTAGCTCTCATTCCAGCACGTTTTATATATCAGATCCGCTTTTCAGCATTAAGAAAGCGGTACTCTCCTCTCTCAATAAGTGAATTATTGACATAAATACATAAAATCAGCTGATGAATTTAGTTCTGTAGCTGAACAGTTTTAGATCTCGACACTTAACAAACTCCTGCCTATCGTGACTCGGCACAAAAATTTAAAATATTGGTTCCGTACGTCATGCGGACTGCGGATGGGCGGGAAAGGAGGGTAAAAACCGTTGGGATATTATTATTAACTCTCTGGAGGATTGTAGTAAATTTCTTTTTATTTGTAGTTGAAAAATAAGTGCGTAATGCGTTTTAAAAAAAATTTATATGAAGCTTTTTACAGCTACCGCTTAAATTTTAATGAATTCTGGTCCAGAATAGTTTGTAGTTGATTGTATATTTAAAAATTTTTTTTAGTTGAAAATAAGTGCGTAATGCGTTTTTTAAAAAAAAACTTATATGAAGCTTTTTACAGCTACCGCTTAAACTTTAATGAATTCTGGTCCAGAATCGTTTGTAGTTGATTGTAGAGTTAACATTTTTTTTTAGTTGAAAACTAAGTGCGTAATGGGTTTTTTTTTAAATTTATATGAAGCTTTTTACAACTACAGCTTCAATTTTAATGAATTCAGGTCCAGAATTGTTAGTAGTGGATTGTAGTTTAAATTTTTTTTTTAGTTGAAAAATAAGTGCGTAGCGCGTTGTTTTTTAATTTATATGCAGCTTTTTACAGCTACCGCTTCAATTTTAATGATGAATTCTGGTCCAGCATCGTTTGCAGTTGATTGTAGTTTTAACATTTTTTTTAGTTGAAAAATAAGTGCGTAGCGCGTTTTTTTTAACTAATATGAAGCTTTTTACAGCTACCTTTTAAACTTTAATGAATTCTGGTCCAGAATCGTTTGTAGTTGATTGTAGTTAAATTTTTTTTTTAGTTGAAAAATAAGTGCGTAATGCGTTTTTTTTTTTTAATTCATATGAAGCTTTTTACAGCTACAGCTTCAATTTTAATAAATTCAGACCCAGAATCGTTCGTAGTTGATTGTAGTTAAAAAATTTTTTTTTTAGTTGAAAAATAAGTCCGTAATGCTTTTTTTAAAAAATCCATATGAAGCTTTTTACAGCTACAGGTCAATTTTAATGAATTCAGGTCCAGAATCGTTTGTAGTTGATGTAGTTTTAAAATTTATTTTTTTAGTTGAAAAATAAGTGCGTAGCGCGTTTTTTTTAATTTTAATTTTATGAAGATTTTTACAGCTACCGCGTAAATTTTAATGAATCCTGGTCCAAAATCGTTTGCAGTTGATTGTAGTTTTAAATTTTTTTTGTAGAAAAATAAGTGCGTAATGCCATTTTTTTTTAATTTATATGAAGATTTTAACAGCTACAGCTTCAATTTTAATGAAATCTAGTCCAGAATCGTTTGTAATTGATTGTAGTTTTAAAATTTTTGTTTGTATTTGAAAAATAAGTGCGTAATGCCATTTTTTTTTAATTTATATGAAGATTTTAACAGCTACAGCTTCAATTTTAATGAAATCTAGTCCAGAATCGTTTGTAATTGATTGTAGTTTTAAAATTTTTGTTTGTATTTGAAAAATAAGTGCGTAATGCGTTTTTTTAAAAATTCATATGAAGCTTTTTACAGCTACCGCCTAAATTTTAATGAATTCTGGTCCAGAATCGTTTGTAGCTGATTGTAGTTTTGAAACTTTTTTTTCAGATGAAAAATAAGTGCGTAATGCGTATTTTTTTAATTAACTTTTAACAGCTACAGCATCAATTTTAATGAATTCTAATCCAGAATCGTTTGTAGATGATTGTAGTTTTAAAATTTTATTTTAGTTGAAAAACTAAGTTCGTAGCGCGTTTTTTTTTAATTTATGTCAAGCTTTTTACAGCTGCCGCCTAAATTTTAATGAATTCTGGTCCAGAATCATTTGTAGCTGATTGTAGATTAAATATTTTTTTTTTAGTTGAAAAATAAGTGCGTAATGCGTTTTTTAAAAAATTCATATGAAGCTTTTTACAGCTACAGCTTCAATTTTAATGAATTCAGGTCCAGAATCGTTTGTAGTTGATTGTAGTTTAAAATTTTTCTATTAGTTGAAAATTAAGTGCGTAGCGCGATTTTTTTTAAATTTATATGAAGCTTTTTACAGCTACCGCCTAAATTTTAATGAATTCTGGTCCAAAATCATTTGTGGTTGATTCTAGTTTTAATTTTTTTTTTTTAGTTGAAAAATAAGTGCGTAGTGCGTTTTTTTTACATCATAAGAAGCTTTTTACAGCTGCAGCTTCAATTTTAATGAATTCATGTCCAGAATCGTTTGTAGTTGATTGTAGTTTCACAATTTTTTTTAGTTGAAAAATGCATTTTTTTAAATTCATAGGAAGTTTTTACAGCTACAGCTTCAATTTTAATGAATTCATGTCCAGAATCGTTTGTAGTTGATTGTAGTTTCACAATTTTTTTTAGTTGAAAAATGCATTTTTTTAAATTCATAGGAAGTTTTTACAGCTACAGCTTCAATTTTAATGAATTCAGGTCCAGAATCGTTTGTAGTTGATTGTAGTTTCACAATTTTTTTTAGTTGAAAAATGCATTTTTTTAAATTCATAGGAAGTTTTTACAGCTACAGCTTCAATTTTAATGAATTCAGGTCCAGAATCGTTTGTAGTTGATTGTAGTTTCACAATTTTTTTTAGTTGAAAAATGCATTTTTTTAAATTCATAGGAAGTTTTTACAGCTACAGCTTCAATTTTAATGAATTCAGGTCCAGAATCGTTTGTAGTTGATTGTAGTTTCACAATTTTTTTTAGTTGAAAAATGCATTTTTTTAAATTCATAGGAAGTTTTTACAGCTACAGCTTCAATTTTAATGAATTCAGGTCCAGAATCGTTTGTAGTTGATTGTAGTTTTCAAATTAATTTTTTTAGTTGAAAAATAAGTGCGTAGGGCGTTTTTTTAAATTTATATGAAGCTTTTTACAGCTACCGCCTAAATTTTAATGAATTCTGATCCAAAATCATTTGTAGTTGATTGTAGTTTTAAATTTTTTTTTAGTTGAAAAATAAGTGCGTAATGTGTTTTTAAAAAAATTCACATTAAGCTTTTTACAGCTACCGCTTAAATTTTAGTGAATTCTGGTCCAGAATCGTTTGTAGTTGATTGTAGTTTTAAACTTTTGTTTTTTGCTGAAAAATAGTACGTAATGGTTTTTTTTTATTTATATGAAGCTTTTTACAACTACAGCTTCAATTTTAATAAATTCAGGTCCAGAATCATTTGTAGTTGATTGTAGTTTTAATTGTTTTTTTTTTAGTTGAAAAATAAAAGCGTAGCGCATTATTTTTTTAATTTATATGAAGCNAATTTTAATGAATTCAGGTCCAGAATCGTTTGTAGTTGATTGTAGTTTTACAATTTTTAATGAATAAAATTTCATATAAATCTAATCTTCATATAAACTTAAAAAAACCCATTACGCACTAAATTTTTCAACTAAAAAAAAAATTTTTTAAACTACAATCAACTATAAACGATTCTGGACCAGAATTCATTAAAATTGAGGCGGTAGCTGTAAAAAACTTCATATAAATTAAAACACAAACGCGCGACGCACTTATTTTTCATCTAAAAAAAAAAATTAAAACTACAATCAACTACAAACGATTCTGGACCTGAATTCATTAGAATTGAAGCTGTAGTTGTAAAAAGCTTTCATATAAATTAAAAAAACGCATTACGCACTTATTTTTCAACTAAAAAAAAAAATTTAAAACTACAATCAACTACAAACGATTCTGGACCTGAATTCATTAAAATTGAAGCTTTAGCTGTAAAAATCTTCATATAAATTTTTAAACAAACGCATTACGCACTTATTTTTCAACTAAAAAAAAAAATTTAAAACTACAATCAACTACAAACGATTCTGGACCTGAATTCATTAAAATTGAAGCTTTAGCTGTAAAAATCTTCATATAAATTTTTAAACAAACGCATTACGCACTTATTTTTCAACTAAAAAAAAAATAAAACTACAATCAACTACAAACGATTCTGGACCTGAATTCATTAAAATTGAAGCTTTAGCTGTAAAAATCTTCATATAAATTTTTAAACAAACGCATTACGCACTTATTTTTCAACTAAAAAAAAAATTTAAAACTACAATCAACTACAAACGATTCTGGATCAGAATTGATTAAAATTAAAGCTGTAGCTGTAAAAGTTTCATATAAGTTAAAAAAAAACCATTACGCACTTATTTTTCAACTAAAAAAAAAAATTTTAACTACAATCAACTACAAACGATTCTGGACCAGAATTCATTAAAATTTAGGCGGTAGCTGTAAAAAGCTTCATATAAATT
>NW_016157709.1:199599-202077 GCF_001687245.7 Rhagoletis zephyria | reverse complement strand
ATTAAAGCTGTAGCTGTAAAAGTTTCATATAATTAAAAAAAAACCATTACGCACTTATTTTTCAACTAAAAAAAAAAATTTTTTTAAAACTACAATCAACTACAAACGATTCTGGACCAGAATTCATTAAAATTTATGCGGTAGCTGTAAAAAGCTTCATATAAATTTAAAAAAAAAACGCACTACGCACTTATTTTTCAACTTAAAAAAATAAATTTTAAAACTACAATCAACTGCAAACGCTTCTGGACCTGAATTCATTAAAATTGAAGCTGTAGCTGTAAAAAGCTTCATATAAATTAAAAAAAAAAAAACGCACTACGCACTTATTTTTCAACTTAAAAAAATAAATTTTAAAACTACAATCAACTGCAAACGCTTCTGGACCTGAATTCATTAAAATTGAAGCTGTAGCTGTAAAAAGCTTCATATAAATTAAAAAAAAAAAAACGCACTCCGCACTTATTTTTCAACTAAAAAAATAAATTTTAAAACTACAATCAACTGCAAACGCTTCTGGACCTGAATTCATTAAAATTGAAGCTGTAGCTGTAAAGAGCTTCATATGATTTTTTTAAAAAACGCATTACGCACTTATTTTTCAACTAAAAAAAAATTTTTAAAACTACAATCAACTACAAACGATTCTGGACCTGAAGTCAATAAAATCGAAGCTGTAGCTGTAAAAAGCTTCATATGAATTTAAAAAAAAACGCATTACGCACTTATTTTTCAACTACAAACAAAATGAAACTTACTACAATCCTCCAGAGAGTTAAATCTATCATATTCTAGGTATTTTATCAAAATGCATCAAGGTCGGCTGCCACCTTCACGGAGCTCGACCGCCGTGCTTATTCATTCCAAAATTAATTTCGCGGAACCCCGGTGAATTTTCTACGGAACCCTTGGGTTCCGCGGAGCACACTTTAAGAAGGTCTGATCTAAATATTATACATATATCAAAGCGAATTTTTACAAGGTGGTGATGGCGCACCAATAACATTTTCGCCGCGGTACTTATAAATGTCAAAATTATGTGTTAGTTCTTGTGTTAGTTCTACATTAGTGATAATTCTCGCTGCCATTTTGCGTATAATTTTTTGCTGACACTGTTTGTTATTGTTCTGCCAACAACACCTTGTATAAATTCGCCTTAGCTGATATAATAACACCACCTTGTATTACTTTGTCTTAACAGTTGCCAGCGATGGAAAGTTAAAATTCCTGTTGTTGTTGTTGTAGCGGCTACAACAACCCCGCCCATATCGGTTGGTATCTCAGTCGTTGTCGTCAAGTTCCACTAACGGCAACCCTAGGAAGCGTGCAGCTTCTGTGGGATCTGTCCACAGGGACAGGGCCGTTAGGGTAGTCGGGTTTTCCGGGCATGCGAAGAGATGGTTCGAGTCATGTGGGGTCTCTCCGCATGCCGGACATTCGTTCGGCACATCCTCATTCAGCCTACTCAAGTAGGAGTTTAACCTGCTGCAGTAGCCGGAGCGAAGTTGAGCAAGTGTAGTGCGTGTCTCCCGAGGCAGATGAAGCTCTGTCTCGTCAATGTCCGGGGGTGGTATGCCTAGAACGGCATTCACAGGTCTAGAGTCTACATAACTCGAGACTGAGTCCCTGTGAATGCCGTTCAGGGCCTGTCTGTACGCTGTCGGGTCCAGAGGTTGCTTAATGAACCTCTGGACTTCGTCCGTCAGTTCATATAGATGCCTCCTGACGAAACACAGGTCATCAATTCCATTCCCAGTCGCCATAATCGAGCAATCGTCGGCATAGGAGACAATCGAGACTCCCTCTGGTGGTTGAGGGAGCTTTGAAATATAAAAGTTAAACAGTAGCGGGGAAAGGACACCACCCTGAGGAACCCCCTGTTTTATTTTTCGCTGCTTACTCGTTTTGTCTCTGAACATTACCGACGAATGTCGACCACTTAGATAATTTGCCGACCACCGTTTGAGCCTCTGTGGGAGAGAGGAGGCCTCTATATCTTCTAGCAGCGTGGAATGGCAGACGGTGTCACACGCCTTTGACAAGTCCAACGCTACTAGAATCGTTCTCTCACAGGGACGGTTACGGTTAAGGCCACGAGTTATCTGAGTGTTTATGGCGTTAAGTGCTGTTGTTGTACTGTGCACTTTTCGGAAACCATGCTGATGCTTCGCTGGGGTCAGGTGATTTGTGAAGTACGGGAGTAGCAAGGCCTCGAGTGTCTTCGCTACCAGGGAAAGGAGTGTAATCGGACGATACGAATCTCCTTTGTTTGCAGGTTTCCCCGGTTTGAGCAGTGGGACCACTCTCCCCACCTTCCAGATGTCTGGGATGATGAGAGTGGCCATTGACAAATTGAGGACCTCCGTTAGGTACGCTACCCCCGCAGGACCCAAATTTTTCAGCATCAGCATGCATATTCCGTCGGGACCCATGGCTTTGGAGGCTTTCGCCTTCCCGATGGCCACCTGAACTTCACTG
>NW_016157709.1:193136-199574 GCF_001687245.7 Rhagoletis zephyria | reverse complement strand
CCATTATCTCGCTCGCGATCTCGACGGTGCACGTTGTACCCGGCACAATTCAACAAAGTTGAATTGCTGTGCAACTTCGTCTCTTGGACCGCAGCTATTAATATACCATGCCGACACATGAAGGCGGTTATCTCCTCAATCTTGCTCTGTAGCCCGTTACAGTTGAATTGGAGGAGCTTCATGTGGTTCGGGAGACGTGTTGTGATGTGGGGTGTGAGTGAGGTGTATGTCCTTGCCGCCGTTGGCTGTGTGTGCTGCTGAGGTGATTGCCTCCCTGTGGTGGTAGTGGGGGGCGTCGCAATTGATGTCAGCGACCGAGCAGCGCAACACGGGCCCTCGAAGTTCCCCGTCCAATCTCGCGTGGTGCGCAGACCTGAACATGCCCTAAAGTGGCACCAGCCAAGGCAGGTGTTGCACTTGACTGATGTCACATTACGGAATATTCTGGTCTGACATACCGTGCAGATTGTTGGGGGAACCAGGAGTTGTTGGCGGCGGCGTGTGGGTGGTGGTGCGGTTGTGTCTGTTATGTGGTCTGTGGTGGCTGTGGTATGTTGTTGTGTTGTGGCGACTGTGTGTGGTTGCTGTGTGAGTGTGTGGGGCTGCACGGGCGGACTATGGGTTTGCTGTGGAGGCTGCTCTGTTTGAGCAACAGGGGGCCACGTACGACGTGGTCCACTGTCTGTGTGTCCGTAGTCCCGAGCAGACCCTGAGGTGACTCCACCCCTCGCAGGCATTACACTTGACTGAGGTGGAGTTGTGGTGTAATCGTCTTCGGCATACACAGCAGGTGTATATTTCTGGCCCAGGGTTTGACTCGATGCCAGCCCTGAGTAGGAGAATGCGTAGTGAATGTTGCCCTATGGACGGACACTTCTGAGATACTTCGCCGACCTAAACGGGGTTAGATCGCCGAAACAACAGCCCTTGGTCGGGTGAAACCCGAGTCATTCCGGTACGTAGAACCGGCTGTCGTGGGAATGTAGTAGAAGTGGCCACCCAAACAGACAGCTGCTTGCAGAGGAGCCCTCGCCTAGGCAGAAAGTAAACGGCTATCTCTCCGAACTTTCTCGCTTCTTCACTGCAAAGTGTCTAGCCCTCTCCCCTACGAAATCCTCCGCGACCCTGTTCACAACCTGGACGAAGGAGGTCAGGCTACCGCTGGGGATTCACGTCGATGACACACCAATTCCGACGGTGAATAACCCCAAAATACTCGGAGTAACATTCGACAGCCTGCTCTCCTTCTCTGCGCACTCAACCGCTATTGTCAATAAAGTACAGAGCCGCAACAAGGTCCTCAAGTCGCTAGCCGGCAGTACTTGGGGCAAAGACAAAGAAACGTTGCTGGCAACATACAAGGCAATAGGCCGGCCGGTCTTGAACTACGCAGCGCCAGTGTGGTCGCCAGGGACTAGTAGGACGCAGTGGACGAAGCTACAGACGGGACAAAATACGGCACTTAGGACAGCGACAGGATGCCTCCTGATGTCGCCAGTTAAAATTCCTCAACAGCCTAGGTTAAGTGTAAAGTTCGAAATTCTTTTTATTATACAGATAACTTTTTACTACTACGCACCTACTAAAGGACTAATTTACAAAAACTTTAAAAGTATTGCATTTAAATTAAATAGCAGCTTGGGGTGGTACATTTTGCCTCCAAGGCATATATAAGTTTGGCTGAACAAATGAGCCACATAAATTTGAGCGCAGTACTTCGTGTCAGCGCCGTGTCAAAAAGTCGGAGAATTTCATAAGAATTTGTTAGCTGAAATAAAATGCACGTTTTTCTTCTAATTTGATTGAAATTTATTTATAATATGCCTCCCGGAAGGTTACGAGTAACAGAGTCATCCCGTTCGATGTTCTCGATAGTTTGCATTGAAACTATCGATGGTATCAGATAATTTTAAAATGCATTGACGATGCTATTTATTTATATAAACTTTTTAGTTTTGTTTGGTTCTTGCAGAATTAGCTAATTTTTACACATATAGCGATTTTCGGTAAATTGTCCTTTCTCTTCGATACAAGAATCTCCAAAACTTGACTAAAACCCCGATTATGGCAACTTAACTTACTTTAACGGAACGTAGAACTTAGAGAATCAAAATGAAACAGATTGCGACGTGGGATTAAGTTACGTTAAGTTTCGGCTGTTCATTTATAAGCAACACCCATTTAACAGAGTTTTTAAGAGAGAGCCATAAGTTGCGTTAAGTTACTATAATCAGACCATAACCCTGGCGTATATCAATAGTTTCTTTCATCGACGCAGAATCACTAACACCATAGTATTGTTCCAAAAAGATATTCAAACTAGTTTTTTTCAAATTTAATTACACCCGATTTTCATGATTCAGGTACTTTAAAGCAATTCTGGTTCATTCTCTTTTGTGTTTTCTATTTGCGAAAATATCAAAAGCAAAACAAGATACTTGAAACCAATTGACGGTACAGATGCATATGGGTGTTTCCTGCGTTACGGACGTTCCATTTGGAGACACTTTATTCATTATAACAACTATAGTAGGTTCTGCATGAACACAAATTTTTTGTCATGAGTAGTCATCATTAATACTTATCTAAAATCACTAAAAATATTTTCCAGAAATATTATATGGTAAGTGTATAGCGATTAAAAGTTCCCGTTCGGACGTTCCCAAAATGGAACTCGTATCGAAGATGACTGATGCTAAATTCTGCGAATCTGTACAAAAAAAACGATGTATGAATGGTTGTTAGAATAATAAGCAGCCATAACCATTGCGTCAACTTAAACTTAAACTAAACGATGTTTAGTAGCTGCCAAAAACTGTTCAAAGTTGTTCGGACGTTCCGATTTTTTCCAATGGATACAATTTTTTTTTTATTTGTTTTTGTTATTTTTATGGCCTTTATAACAATTATATTCAACAATTTTTATGAGCTCGAGGCCGTATTAAATGCAAAGTTATTGTGGAAAAGCAACAATAATTTGAAAAAATGGTAGAAGTGATAGCTATTTCGGAAATCACCACATTTCCTCATCAGACTTCTTTCAGTAGGATTCGAACCGACGATCACCACTGACTCAGCCAGTTGCCTACGCACTGTGCTAAGTTTGTCTTGTTAATTCTTGTTGCTTATTTTCCACTATTTCACTTTGCTAAGCCAACTACAATCAAGCGCAGCTATTCCGCTGCAATTCACTTGATCATGTGGTTGTTGGTTTTGTTGGTTTTTGTTAATATTTCTATTATTAGAATGTTTAACAAAACCAACAACCACATGATCAAGGCCTTTATTAAGGTTCGTTGAAGTTATTTCTTCGTACAAGCAGACGTACATATCGACGCCTCCAAACTGTTCTATGCTAAGTCTGACTAAGTCTAAGCTGACTTAGCATAGTACGGTTTGGAGGCGTCAGTATGTACCATATCTATATACTGTTACTCACAAAATTGAGTATACGGGTTTTTTGTTAATATTCGCAATGTTTTACATGCTAAATTTGTTTTATTTTATTTGTATTGAAATATGGCTTATATTTTAGCAAACCCCAATTAAATCCAAATATGAATCGGTCTACGAAAAATCTGTAAAGCAAACTTTTTAACAAGAATTTCTAAAAAAAGTCAGGTATGCAATTTTATAGTCCATCCAGTTTTAGTATAATAATGTGCAAATTTCAAATGTGTAAACAATTCTCAAAAATCATCGCGAATTTTTAAACATTTGAAATTTGCACATTGTTATACTAAAACTGAATGGGCTATAAAACTACTACCAAATTTTTTTTTAAAATTCTTTTTAAAAAGTTTGCAATTTTGCTAAAACTTTGCAGATTTTTCATATTTTTCGTATACAGTTTCATACTTGGATTTAAATGGGATTGGCTAAAATATAAGCCATATTTTAATACCAAGTTAACAAAAAAATTTTGCAAATACTAACAAAAACAAACCGTATACTCAGTACCTTCATAGAACAATATGAACAAAAGTTGTTTGAACCGTTCAATGAAAGACAAAATGTGTAGTTATCGATTGGTATCTATAAAATTTGTCCAGGCAAATTATTATTTTTTTTTGGTCTTGATTGACACTTTTCAGGAAATACCCATAAGTACTATTCCCTTCTCAACCCCTCTCTTCCACTAGCAAGCAGAATTGAATTCATTACTTGAACCGTGTAAAACCCGGTAATAGGTACAAAAATTGTGATGTGTAAGCAAATCAATATAGCCAAATTCCCATTTTCAAAAATAAAAAAATGCATACTAAGTAGTGCATATAATATAAACAATATACATATTTCCTCAAACAAAGACTATCAATAGTGGCCAACCACCATTCAGATAGTGCAAAAAAATATAACCATTCGATAGTATCGATAGTACCATCGATAGTTTTACAGCTCTAAAGGAGATTGCAGCCAATGCAAATTGTGCATAGAAACAGGTGATGAAGTGGTGCAGTGTGATAAGTACCAGAAAAATTTGCATGCGCAGTGTTCGGATCTGGATAAACGCCAGCTAGCCGATCTGAAGCCCAATCCCAACCAGGTGTTTGTCTGTCATTTCTGTGAAAACCTGCAGCAGACTTCGATCTCACTAGGATTAAATGAAATAAAGCAGATATTAAATCAACTTGACGACCTAAGTAAAGCAATACAATTCATGTCGTCCCAATACGACACCATTTTATGTGGAGTGACTGAAATTAAAAAGAGAATTGAAGCGGTTCAGCGGGAGAATCGAAGTTTGCATGAAGAAGTGTCAGACCTCAAATCGTCGTTAAAGCTCTTAAACGATGAAAGAGTGCAACATGATTGTGTGGTTCGTGGAATCAGTCTTCATGACGGCAAACAATCGGCTAAAGAAGCAACAATATACATTTGTAATAAAATTGGCGCAAATATCGATCCAAGTAATATCATCCAAACTTTTTTCGTGGATAGCAAGCATGCTAAGTCAAAAACAATTGGGTTGTTCACACTTACCTGGTTATCAGATTATCTGGTTAAAAATTATTATTCTGTAGTGTATGTTATTGTTGTAAAGTGAATAAAAATATAACCACATGACCAGATAACCTGATAACCAGGCAAGTGTGAACAACCCAAATGATTGTAAGAATTGCCTATAAAATAAGCAAGGTTCAATTCATGTCAGCCAAATCTAAATTGAGAGAAATCACTGAAATTAAAAATGTGTTAATCCATGACTGTTTAAGCAAAAAGACAATGAAACTATTTAATCATGCAAAGTCTCTTAAGGCGGTGGGTTTCAAATTTTTTCTTGCTAAGGGAAATCATATTGTGGTGAAGAAAAACGAACAGGCGCCTACAATAACAATAAAAACCATAGGAGATGTTGATAAGTTGTTATTAGCTTCTTTGACGACAACAACAAATATGACCACTTCTGCTTTTGCTGCTGACGGTGACGACGCTGTTTCCCGAGACGAGCTCACTTGTTATAGTCGGTGACAGCAGTGCTGTCAGAAATTTAATTTTAAGTATATACGTACATATTTCACTTCACATTTGTGAATTGTAATAAATATTTCAAAAACTTAAAAAAGTATGATGATTATTTAGGAACATATAGATTTTTTAATACTTAGGGGATTCACAAGATTTTTTAAGCGTTGTAAAATCTTAAAATCGTAAAATTTTACAAGGGTTTAAAAATTTTGTTGTTGTCTTGCATAGATAAAGATATTAAAATAATACAACTCGCGCATGTTATGTGTTCAGTACGTTATAACTGATCAGCTGATTTCTGTTTACCTCATTGTGCTTGTGCTTCTTCTTCTGCGCTGCATACCAAAGGAAATTTTTGCAGTCGAAAAATAAAGAACTTTAATATTTAAACAAATGCAGAGCGTTAGTGAAATAAAGGTAAATTAATGCACATGCATATGTAAATACTGATGCTGAATTACTCTTACAAACTGATTTTTCAGGCAAAGACAAAGCGGGTGCGCTGCAATCCTACAAGGAAGTGGGCAGTGGCGGAAGAAAAGGCTTTGGTGGAATTCTTGTTGGCAAGTAGAGATCTTGAGGTTGGTTGTTTGAAAAATGAAATTCTAGACCTTTAAAACTTTCTAAATTTTGTTTTAGAGACCGACAGCTGAAATGTATTACACCAGGTTTGTTATGGAGTATAATGTTGCAGTGGAGTGGAAGGCAGTGCGCTCCAAAGTTCGCTATATGCGTTCTACCTATAACAAGGCCAAAGGATGGGAGGGCTCAACAGGTGCAGGGAGTATGGATGGAGAAACCATTAAATGTAATTCTAGTGAATTACTTATATAAGTTCACCGAATAATACGTACTAGTGTTCGCCCAGCGGTTGAAATTCAACCGCTAAAATTAAGGATAGTTTATGTGAGTTGAGTTGAGCTGAAATAAAATTTGTTGGAATGGGTTAAGTGGAGGGGAGTTTAGCTT
>NW_016157709.1:171757-193111 GCF_001687245.7 Rhagoletis zephyria | reverse complement strand
TTCACCTTCGTCTTCATATTTATCTTTTCCTTTATCCTGATCTATATCTTCATTCTTTTCTCCATTTACGTATTTACCCCCACCATTGTTATTAGGTTAGGTAGTTAAATTTTCCTTCCTCTTTTTCTTTACATTGTTTCTTTAGTGATATCATGTCATGTGTTGAAATTGGGTGTGATGAGTTGCAGTGTGGTGGAATTGGGTGTGGGAGTTACGGTGTTATGAATTCAGGTGTGGTGGTCTTAAGAGGTGTGGTGAATTTAGTTGTGGTGAGTTGAGGTGTGGTGAATTAAGGTGTGGTGAGTGAAGATTTGGTGAGAAAGTTGAGGTGTGGTGAAATAAGGTGTGGTGAGTTAAGATGTGGTGAGAAAGTTGGGGTGTGGTGAGTTAAGGTGTGGTGAATTAAAGTGTGGTGGATTTAGGTGTGGTGAATTAAGGTGTGGTGAATTTAGGTGTGGGGAGTGAAGTAGTGGTGGATTTAGGTGTGGGGAGTTAAGGTGTGGTGAATTAATGTGTAGCGAACTCAGGTGGAGTAAGTTTTTAAGCGGAGGTGAGATGAGTTGAGGTGAGTTAAGTTAAGTTAAGGGGTTAAGTTAAGATAAGTTATCTTTATCCTTATCTTCATATTCATCTTCATCTTCTTCCTCGTCTTGGTCTTCATCTTCTTCTTCATCTTTATCCTTTCCTTTATCCTGATCTAAATATGTCCATTCTTTTCTTCATTTACATATTCACCCCCACCATTGTTATTAGGTTAGGTATTTAAATTTTCCTTCCTCTTTGTCTTTATATTTAGGTTTCTTTACTTTTATTTTAATTTCTGTATTTATCCCTTTCTTCTTCTCCATACTCAAAATTATCTCATCCTTGTTTGAGGCTAATCTATTCATGTACATACATACATACATCTTATTCCTAAACTGCTGCTTAGCACGTTTCTTTAATTCACTATCAATATTAAAGCATACATTTAGGAGGCATTTCCGCCCCAACCATGTACATGTATGGCATTGGTATTGGTGTGACTTTTGAATTGATTTTTTCGCTCTATTTTATACTAATTTGAAGTTTCAAAAATTGCCTGCACATCAGCAATAAAATACCTTTCTAATGATATATAATTGTTTATACCTTAGAAGTACAGTTTAGCCGTAAAAGGGGTGTAAAGGAAACATGATTGCCTATTTATATAATTGATTTACCTTTTTTTACCTTTTTTCTTTCAGCTGTCCTGCTTAAGAAGTGCACCTTCTTTTATGAATTAGAAGAAATTTTCGGCCACAGACTTGTTGAATCAGCAGTCATAGAAGAAAGTTTGGAGAGTCTACTAAACAGCGATAACGCATATTCACCGGAAGCAGGTTTAGATGAAACAGCGACATCTTTAATAACTGAAAATTTACCTGAAATGATTACTGAAAACGAACCAGTTGCTTCAACGAGCCGCAAGGGCATATATTCAAGAACCGTAGTTTCCGACATTTTACAATTTCAGTCAGAACTGGTACAGCTAAAAAAGCATAAAATAGACCAGGACATGATTTTGAGGGAGAAGGAGATACAGATTAGGGAATTAGTGCTAAAAGAAAGGGAAATAGAACTAAAAGAAAAGCAAGAATTGATACTCAAGGATAAGGAAATGGAAATGAAATTAACAGAACTCAATAGCCAAGAAAAAATCAAAATTATGGAATTAGAAATGAAGGAAAGATTGGCGATGGAGGAATTTAAGCGTAAATATAAATAAGACCGAACAAACTTTCTGAAAAAGTGCACAAGTATAAAGTTAAAAAAAAAGAAAAGTTAATGTTATAATAACCAGATAAATAGTGGGCGTGTAGATTTTTTTTGCGATAGAATAAGCAACAGTTCCTTTTTTTAACTCTTTATTTTTTAATTAAAAAAAAAGAAAAAACATTTCTATGTTTTAATAGTTAAAAAAACCTTAAAGTACAAATATACATATGTTTTTAAAACGAAGTATTAAATTGTTGCCTCATTTTGTATAAAGTGGAGAAGGTTATTTCTAGTATTGCTTCCTGGTGGTAAATTACATTGCGATGGGTCAACTTCATGATGACCTTCATTTTCAAATTTCAAATTTATCAGCATGTTATGGAGGATGCAGCACACCATGATCCAATCGTTGCAGTTTTTCTTGTTTTGTTTAGAATGCATTCGGAATTTTAATTCTTTCAAACTACCGAATTTCTCCTTTAAAATACCGAAACAATTTTCAATTCGCACACGGTATTTTGAAAAGTATTTGTTGAACATTTCTCTTTCTTCCGGAGTATGCTCCGTGCTATTTTGCCTGAACGGTGTTATTAAGATATGTCTGAGTGGATAGGCACTATCGCCAGCAATCCACTCAGAGCTTGACAGAAAACGTTCAGGATGCTTCGCAAGGAGACAATTTAAAAATATTTTTGCATCATGAACGCTCCCAGGATATCCTATAGTGACTTGTCTAATTCGTAATTTGTAGTCACATATAGCCTGCATTTTCACAGCATATTGGCGTTTACGTGAGAAAAAAAGTTCATGCTTCTTGATGGGGGCTTCAGCTAATCTTATTTCGGAACCATCGATGTATCCTACGCATCCTGGCATTTCTTGTTTTGTTGTGTAAATAAGTTTCAGCCTTTCTCTCTGATTTGGCCAATATATAAATTTCTTCTTTAACCTCAGTATAGCTTTGAATACACGCCTGGTAACATTTTGAATAGTGCCCCCATCGCCTATTCCAAACAGAGAGGCAACCTTGCGTATGGATACCCCATCTCCTTGAGATCCTAGTCTATATAGCACTATTTTTAGTTGCAAATCTATAGGAATCTGTGCTACGCTACGACTTGTATGAAAGACAGGATCGTCTTTTATACAATCCAAGATGTATTTGAATTCGTCTGGACGAACACGAACCATTTCGTTGAACCTATTTTCATCAAAATTTGCAAGTACGTTATGCTGCCAATCGGATGATTTTGGTATTCCAAAGTGTACACTTCTACGGCTGTTTAATAAGCATAGCATACTCGGCGAAAAAATTTCATTAAGATCATCTGCGTCTTCTTCGTCGCCTTTATAAAAGTTGTATATATGTAGTAAAAACAAACATTTTAAATAATAAACTCAACTTACTTGAGTCAAGGAATATCAGGTTTAATGCTTGATTTTTGCAAAGGGCGTCGATTATTTTATGTTTTCCACTCTGCTTTGGCATTTTGGCTGTGAAATATTTTTTATTTATTTAAACAGCTGATTAGGAAGTATTTATTACATTATAGTTATAAAGGGGTGTTCACAACTGTGATAATTTTCTAATATTTCCTTACGACTTATAACTTTAAGAGACTATTGTGAATCCCCTAACTGTATCTTTGAACGTAAGAAGCGCTTCTTCTTTACGTAAATTCAATCAACTCAGAAGCTTTATTAGTGAACTGTATAAACTTCCAGATATAAAGCGACCCAAGAAACATGGTTTGCTAGTTGTACAGCCAGCATTTATGTAATTCCAGGTTTTAATAGCGTACACTCTTGTAGAACGGATGGCTTTGGTGGGACGTCGATTTACATTAGATCAAATTTGAACTACGCAGTTAATAGAGCATTTAGTGAAAACTACGTAAACTACATATCTATTACACTCAACGAAGTTAAGGTTGAGGCAAACCACTTTGTTTTGTTTCGATGTATAGATCACAAAAATGTTCTGATAAAACGTTTATCAAAATTGTTTGGGATTTGTTATCGACTAACACAAACAACGCTTCCGTTTATGTTGTTATATTAATATTATATTATATGTTATATGTTATATTATATATTAATTTGCTAAATGCTGGTTCCTCTTCCATGTCTTTGACTAATCTGCTCAGTATGTATGGGTTTCACAACCGTCACAAGTTACCCTGCAGGGAAAGCTACTAGTTGTGAACTAGAATTCTACCAGTTTGCTTTTCAGCCCAACTAGTTCACGATCTATCCTTTTTCAATGTTAGCGACTGCTATTTTTAACATTGCGATGTCCTACGAGATGTCAATTGTCAGGCTATGCACCAGCATCTACTAGTAGAAATACTAGTAGCATCATACCAGTTGATGAGATAGTCTGCCAATTCATGCCCCGTGAAAAGCATAAGTGTGCCTTTTTGCTCGCGACGCTCCAGAAGTCACAAAGGCCGACAGAGCAATGCACTCGCGTGGTAAGCCTGAGGACCCAGATTCAAATCCTGGCGCAGGGAAAATTTTTTTATTTTTTATTTTATTTTAATTTTTTCTAAATTTATTTTTTGTTTAGGCTGTTTTATGTAATTTTTAAATTTAATAAAAAAAAATATTTTTGTTTAATTTCTTTGTTTTTATAGCACAATCATTCTTCCTAAATGTTTTTTTGCAATGCAATTAGATTTTCAAATTTGTTATTTATTTATAAATTGAATAAATTATTTTTACTTACATTTATTTAACTTAAAAATCCTTAACCACCTCCAAGCGGCCTCGAACCTGCGATTTCAGAACCAGAGCCAGTAGTCTTCACGTGACGCCACAGCCGACATTTGTAACAAAAGCAATTAATTGCGTTTAATTTTTGGCTTTGGCAAGTCAAAGGCAGATGTCGCTGGTCGCCTAAGTTCTTCGAAATTGGCGAACTGGTAGGCACATCCTAGTTAATGAACTAGTATTTTTTCAAACTGGTTTGGCTTTTCACTGCAGGGTTAGTTACACGTCCGGCAAGTGGAGCATCAATTGACAATATCTTTAGTAATATAACAAAAGAACTCCCTGTGGATTCTATTGAATGTGAGTTGTCAGATCATAATTTATTATGCTGTAAACTAAAACTTGAGTATAGAGTAAATCATTATTTAGAGAAGATCACTTATCATGTTGATTATGAACGTTTAAGAAAAAAGTTTCATGAAAAGAAAAGATGTTATGACACAGTGGATCCATCTCTCTTAACGGGATTTTTTCTAGGTGCCATTTCCAGTGCATTAGAATCCAGTATGACTGAAGTAAGGCATAAAAAATCCTTGCGCTATGAGATTACACCTTGGGTTAATAAAAATGTCCAGTCCCTACTTAAATTAAAAGGCATTTGAAAATTTGAAGACTAGGAGGAAGTCCCCCTTGGAAAAAAGCTTTAAAGTAAGATTGAAAAGAATAAGTGTGATGAATAATTATTATGCTTCTAACCTAGAAAAGTTTAGTTGGGATTCAAAACGTACATGGGGTTTTCTTAACACGATTTTGGGAAGGAAAAAGAAAGGCTCTTTGGTATTTAAAGATTGTATTTCGCTCACAAATAAGATCTGCTTCATTTGAAATTTGGCAGCACTATACATAGCATAACTTTGTTATCGACTACTCGATCAGCCGTTTATTTAGTGTGCTGATATTGCTATCGTTGTTTTTTATTGCAGTTAATTTTCATATGCGTAACTTTAAAAATAAGTGATGTAGAGAGCAAAGAACTTCAGCAAAGAAAATAGATTTTGGACTACTTCATGCAAAATCCACACATCTCCCAATGTCGTTAGTAAAATTGCTGAAAATTGGAAGGTCGACGGAACAGAATGTATTGTCAAATATCAAGAAAAATTGCAGCATTGGGAGAAAGGCGGAATCTGGCGGAAAATCAGGCACTATAAATAAAATAGTGGAGAAGGATGTTCCAAGGACTTTGAAAAGGAATCCGAATCTCTCTGAACGTGTTGTTGCAGCTGGAGTGTTGTTCTGAGAGACTGTATTGTTTTGGCGTGATTTGGCAACAAGACATTGTGCGAAAAAAGCGCAAGAGTTTAATACACAAAATGGAATCAACATTGTACTAAAAGAGGCCAATCCTCCGAATTGCCCAGAGCTCCAAACTATCGAGCGTTATTGGGCTTTGGAAAACACAATCGTCCACATTGAATATTTGGAGTTAACTTTGACGGTTGTTTGATCACCAATAGAAAATCGAAAAAAAATATTCAAAATCAAGTTTTTGTGCTTCAATTTGTTTTCTGCGAATGTCTGCTTCATGATATTAACGCATACGAATTACTTAGAGACTTCAAAATGTTTAGTTTGTATGCACTATTTATCTCTGTTCTGTTGACGGTGTTACGAATTTTTTTCATACAAAGTAAGTATTTTCGACAATTTTTTTAAAGAGAAGCAAATGAGTAGCACTTTCCACTCGCACTTTATTATACTTAATTTTAATGAGCTACAAAACTTCAAACAAAATTTTTTTTCTAAAGATTCTAATTGAAAAGATTGAAATTTTGGCGAAATATTGCAGAATTAGTTTTTTGCACAAAGTTGCATTTGCTATTACAGTGGAATCTCCCATAAGCGGACACTGAAGGGACCAGAACCTCCGTCCGGTTAATGGAGCCGTCCGCTTAATAGATTGTCCTTAACAAAAATTATAACGTACATACATAATTACATATCTGTGTTCGTATGGAAAAGTAGCTTATCGAAAGGCTGGCTTTAGTATAAATCGGCATTCGCAGCATTGCAAATGACTCGCTGGCGCTGTGCACAACTTTTGGCAAATAAACGTGCAAAAAATAGTTCCGATACTAGCAAGTCAATATTTTTATTAAGTCTCATCAAAAAATTCCTTGTTATATAAATAATAAAGGGAATGCCGCATTATACTAAAGCCAGCCTTTCGACATAAGCTACTGTTCCATACGAACACAGATATAAAGCATAGTTCTCTCAAAATCGGTACGCATGAAATGGGTTATATCTTTTTAATAAGTTTTCAGAAAATAATATTTAATATGTTGAAATAAAGGGAAAACTTTCCGTTATAGATACATGTTAGCGAAAGTTTCATATTTTGCTTGGATAAATAAATTAGAGACAATTTCTTTGATAATGATAACATTTTTCTGAACACCCGTTCTAGAGACCTGTGTAGTCAACTTGCTCTACTAAACTATCTTTAGTTTATGTTTTTGCACAGCTCGCACATCTCTACTAATTTTGTTTTAAATAAATACCATATATTTTTCGATTTGACGTAAATACCTAGGTCATATTCGTAAATTGATGACTTCCAGAACTTTATTCACAT
Organism: Rhagoletis zephyria; assembly: GCF_001687245.7. Lineage (NCBI taxonomy): Eukaryota > Metazoa > Arthropoda > Insecta > Diptera > Tephritidae > Rhagoletis > Rhagoletis zephyria. Next base: position 186,024 of record NW_016157709.1, on the reverse strand, counting down.
CATTGTCTTCAAAGCGATTTAAAGTTACCTGTGAAAAATTAAAAATTAAATTAAAACTAACCAACACTTTATAAAAGGTCCAAAGTGAAAGATACAATGGAATAACACTTTGTGCAAGCGCTTGTTCCAGCATATTTCTGGGGTCATATGACCCATTGTGGAGTCTGATCGAGTTTTAATGAGACTGCCTCGATTCTCTTGTCATTTCATTGCCCTTTGGCAACTATGTCAACTTTTATAGATTTAGTTGTAAGAGGATATCACCCTGTTTCTTTTTAGCTTAAAACTTTTAACGTGGGAGTTGACCGAAGTCCAGTTTTAAACATGTTTTATTAGTCATTATTATAAAATACCACATTTGGTGTGAACATTGGGGTAAAGTAAACGGGTGCGGTTTTTGTTATAAAATGTATTTAATCTAACAGAATTTTATATATTATAACTCGATAAGGTTTAAGTATTACCATAGCTTGCATTCGCTGAACTGTGGATAATCGTTTTCAAATTCTCTCGCGCGATCTTCTTCTGATAAGCCGTTTTTTGTCCTAATTGAGGTAAAGAGCCTTATCCTTAAGCTGGTGCGAAATGATGTCTTTACAACGCTTTTATCAACTTGCAATGTTGTATGTCCAGACCACCATATACTATAAATATAGCAAAGGTATTTATGGCAAACCTAGTCTAGATATCAACCTCGTCGTAGGTATCATATCAAAGACATATAATTAGAAAAACTCTAGAGATAGATGTCGCCTCGCCAGAAGAAGTTAAAAATATGCACTACATACGCTACAGCGGAAAGGGACGACACGCCATTTCTTTAAATGAAATTAGTTGCGTTCGCGTAGCTGTTAATTGTTCAAGTTCAACCAAAACTTTCAGGTTTTTGCGTTCGCGTACGCAAAAAACTTGCAAAATATGGGGAATTGAGAGACCAAAGTGACATTTCATTTTGAGGGGAAGCTGCTGGTTTCTGCTGGAAAAATTTTTGTCAACAGCAATTTGCCAACAGGAGAACAGCTGATCAAAAACAGCTGGTTTGGATTTACGCAAATCACAAAATTGAATTTGATGGTTTGGAAGTTAAAAATGACAAAATGCGACTAATTATACTTGTAAGAAGTACGTAGTTATATGTTTAATCAATAAACTGTGACAGGATACCACTTTGTAATGAGTTTTCGTACGTTTTAAATTTTACACATTTGAATGTAAACAAAATTTCAATCAGCTGTTCGTCTAACTTGCAAGTTTCTGCAAATTTTCTGTTCGCGTACTATTTAGGATGTTTTTCTCTTGTGAGTGGACAGATGACATTTCGCCGGAATTTGGCAGTTGGTTGGTTTTTACTGGAGATTTTAAACGAACGCACCTATTAATTGCTGCTATATGTATGTATGTATGTACATATGTAGGCATATACTAAATGTGAGCAAACAACATTTTGCTTGCATAGTCTTCTGTCCTCTTTTCACTGCAAGTTGAATTATTGTAGTATCTATTGCAAAATTTTATACAGACAAGACTAAAAAGTATAAAATAAATTTAAAAAATACTTTTTAATGTACCACGCTTTTATAAATGGACAGCAATTAGAAAATAATATTTCTCAGTCCCATAGAACTTGTTTTGATATCTTTTGATTTTGAAATTTTAGCAAAAGTCATTATAAACAATTTATGAGATTGAAAATGAAAAGCGTGGGGCGCATGTAATAGGCCTGATTTGAAATTGAAGAGTAATATATGTATGTATGTGGGTATATTAATAACGACCGCTTAAAATCGATCTCAAATTTATACTTTCGCTGTAGAAATTTTAGGCCTATGTTATGTATGTAGTTTGTATATTGTCAATTAAATCTAATGCTTTGTATTGCATGCGCTCCACGTTTTTCGTTTTCAATCTCATAAATTGTTTATAATGACTTGCTAAAATTTCAAAATTAAAAGTTATCATACCAAATTCTCTGGGACTGAGATATATTATTTTATTATTACAACGCTTTTATCAACTTGCAATGTTGTATGTCCAGACCGCTTTGAATGTTGTATGTCCAGACCACCATTTATACTAGCTGCATTTTTTTGTAAGCGAGCGACAAAAGAACGCTCAACTCTGGTAAAATTTCCTTTTAGCTACTTAAGCAACCCTGTTGGTACCTGGCAAGAAAATGTGATTAGTTTAACGGGATTTAGATACAAAAACCAATTTAAATGAGTAACTGTGCGAGCTATTTGCGTAATATATATACTCTTTTAAAATATAAGTCACGTATAAGAGGAAGCAAAATTTCCCCCTCCACTTTCCCATTAACAATTCACAATAGAGCAGTTTTTTCACTTACCAACACTAGCATTCAGGTCGCGTATTTTTTAACCGACCTGGCTAAGCTCGGATAAATAGCCGAGTTTTGGTTGTTGATATGCGTCTATTTCGTCATTTAAGCGAGTGTTCTTTTGTAGCTCGGTTGCAAAAGAATGCAGCTACTATAAATGTAGCAAAGCTATTTATGGAAAATTCTAGATATCAACCTATTATAGATGTCAACCTCGTTGTAGGCATTATATCAAGGAGATACCATTAGAAGGCTCTAGATGTCGCCCCGCCAGAAGAAGTTAAATATTGCGCCTAAATATATCCACTATTTATATACGTCACAGCGGAAATGGACGACACGTCATTTCTTTAAATGAAATAAACTGCTGCTATATGTATGTATGTACTTATGTATGTTTATACTAAATGTTAGCAAACAACATTGTGCTTGCATAGTCTTCTGTTCTCTTTCACTGCAAGTTGAATTATTCTAATATCTATTGCAAAATTTTGTGCAGACAAGACTGAAAAGTAGAAAATAATAAAATAAAATAAAAACTTTTTAATATACAACGCTTTTATAAATGGACTAAAAAGTAGAAAATAATATTTCTCAGTCCCACAGAATGTTTTGATAACTTTTGATTTTGAAATTTTAGCAAAAGTCATTATAAACAATTAATGATATTGAAAATGAAAAGCGTGGGGCGCATGTAATACACTTGAATTGATATGAAAAGTAGCATATGTATGTATGTGGGCATATGAATAACGACCGCTTAAAATCGATCTCAAATTTGTACTTTCGCTGTAGAATGTTATGTAGTTTGACTATTGTTAATGAAATCGAATGCTTTGTACTGCATGCGCTCCACGTTTTTCGTTTTCAATATCATTAATTGTTTATGATGACTTTTGCTAAAATTTCAAAATCAAAAGTTACCCCGTTAGTTTAAGCAGAAGGAATCTATTCATTGAGTTTTGGAGGATAATTATAAGTTTTTGGTACATTTAATTTTAATTTGATTTTTGATCTCGAAAATGTCGGGTTTTCGATGAATTTGTTCAACATTATTTTTTGAGCAGCAACTTCCAACGCGAATAAAACTGTCAAATAAAAACCAGTACTGTGAACTTGAAACGATCTACATTGCAACTTTTTAATACATTCCAACAATTGCTGTACAGAAATTGCTGGAACGCGTACCGATTTTGAGTGAACGATGCTTTAAAGAAAGAAAATTAAAATAAAGGACATATTTTATTGATTATTGTTGAAGTAAATACATATTCACATATTTACGTATACCATTTTGTACTGAATATTTAATTATTTGAAAAAAAAATGTAATTGTTGTTTGACGTTTATTTGCTTATTATTTTAGAAGTTCAGATTGGAAAACGGATTCAATATTTTTAAGTGGCTCAAAGACCTCGTAGTTTTTTTTGCTAATTGTTCTAAGTTTTTTAAAGCCACTATAGCCTCACCATACGTTTGGATACCTCCGGGGGCATTGTCTACCTCCTCTTCCCATTCTGAGTAGCTACTTTCATCAATTAGTTCTTCAATGATTTCGGGTTCAATAGACTCTGTCCCGGTGCATACATTATTGTCAAAGTCGATGAATGTAGACAAGCTTGCTTTATTCACTTGTAACATTTCTTCAGTGTCACTGGACGACCACCCAGTTTTAACAAAACCCGCTTTGCAAAAGCAGTTTTTTATTATTGCGGTATTAACTTTTTTCCAAGCATTTTTCATAAAATATAATGCGTCCAACACATTTATTGACTTTGCAAGTTCTGTGGCACTTTTGGAACTCTCAATTTCAGACAAAACTTTTTTTAATAGAGAGTTTCGGTAATACAATTTAAAGTTCTGTATTATTCCTTTATCAAGTGGTTGACAAACCCCCCTAGACTTTGAAGTTTACCTTATATGTAGGTATACAATCTTCGATTATTACCGCAGCGACCACAAAAATGCAGTTGCCAATATAGCAACTCTGTTGCCAGCTTGCAGTTGCCATCTGTAAAACCATTTCAGCCAGTAGCCACCCAACTGAAGTTCGGTTGCCATAAGCCTAAGTCGGCTCAGCTCGATGTTCTGCTCACATACATAAGTACACATTTTCATGAGTCTATCAATTCTTATTCTAGTACTTACAAATATCGGGCAAATCTTATAATACAATTTCATGCTCATGAAAGGTATAGCTTTCAGATTTCAAATCGGTGAAGTAGGTAACAAAATAGAAATTTAAACATTTTCTTAACTTCTTCCCAGCGTATCTATTACAATGTCATTTTCAAAATTTTCATGCATTGCTATTCCATGTCATTCCATCTCAAACATACTGTTATAGCATGTCATTGCTTCTTAGCTCAGCTGTTTATGCTGTTGTGTTTCTGCAGCATATTTTTAATACTGTTTAATCCTGCCTTGTATGAACAAAGTAGTAAAATAAGCAGAGAAAACTGGTTAGTGGCTAAGTAAATATGCTCTGAGCCCCGACTTAGGTGGGCGGTGAACACCTTTTGAATAACTCAGTGAGAGGGGAGACCAGTATTTGCATGTATGTATTTATAAAAAAAAATATTTATTGGTTCAAAAATGGTGGGTAGGCACTGTGGCCAATGGCAAAGTTCGTTTGCCACCTCTGCATGGTTTTAAGTCATGCAGAGTCCGCAATATGCTCCGGAAGCAGTGTCCGGAGGATGCATCAGACTAGGCCGAGCATACTTTGAAGTGCCATCTTATTGAAACTTAAGAAAGTTCAATTACTTGGCAGTTGAGAAGTGCATGTGCAAAAATTTCCTAAATTGCAATACCCTCGTAGCCTGGATTAATTGCATGCTCCGCACCAGAAGGGTAGAAATACAAACCTGTACGAATAATACGGTTGTTGCCGGAACAACAAAGGGCTGTCCACAGGGTGGAGTGCTATCTCCACTGCTGTGGAACATAGTCGTCAACGGACTGCTCCAAGAGCTGACAGATACTGGGTTAACTTTCCAGGGGTACGCCGAAGACATTGTAATTATATGCAGGGGGAAATTCGAAAACACCCTGTGTGATAGAATCCAGCTAGGGCTGAATGTAACCAAAAAATGATGTGCTAAAGTGGGGCTGAATGTTAACCCATCAAAAACCGCTATAGTACCATTCTCAAGGAAGTATAAACAGGAGAGCCTAAAAACGTTAAGGCTAGATGGAACCAACATTTTATATCAAAAAGAGGTTAAATTCCTAGGAGTGATGCTAGACCAAAAACTACTCTGGAAAGCACACGTGGAAGAAACCACGAAGAAAGCTGTAAGATCATTTATGACGTGTAGGTCCATGGCAGGTAAGAGTTGGGGATGCACACCAAAGATACTGAGATGGATCTACACGACTATAATACGACCCATGATAGCTTATGGAGCCATCATCTGGGCCGATAGAACTTCACAACTTGGAACTATCAAAGTGCTCTCCAAGTTACAAAGGCTGGCATGCGTATGCATAACCGGAGCCATGAGAACCTGTCCAACCGCATCCTTGGAGGTTCTTCTAGATCTTACCCCTCTTCATATACACATACAGACTCAGGCGAAAAGAGCTTTACTACGGATGACTGGTTCCAATATCGGGGCAGAAGGGTATCTTAGCCGTGGGAAATTAGCCATTCTTACGAAGAAGTTCCTTGAAATTGCAATACCGAGGGATACCATGCATCCCAGGTACAGCTTTACAAAGAGGTTTAAAAATGATCTGAGTAATAAGAAGAGCTGGGCTGGCATATCCGAGACGTATCGGACAGACCAAAACGTGATTACCTGGTACACTGATGGCTCATTGACGACGAGGGTACGGGGGTAGGGGTAGTTGGACCGAGGTTAAGACACTCGGAACCCATGGGAAAACATATGTCTATTTTGCAGGCTGAAACATACGCCATAGAAAGATGCGTGGACTTTAATATCAAGCGAAACTACCGGAATCAGAACATCGCAATCTTGACTGACAGCCAAGCGGCTATCAAGGCCCTCAGATCTCACCAGGTAACATCTAAACTGGTGATGGAGTGCCTCGAAAAGCTGAACACTCTTAGTCTGACCAATCAGGTTTGGGTTCTCTGGATTCCGGGCAATATTGGTATTAAAGGAAACGAGATTGCCGATAAACTAGCGAAGAAGGGTGCTCGACCCCTTTCACCGGCCCAGAGCCTTTCTGTGGCCTGGGNTCTCACCAGGTAACATCTAAACTGGTGATGGAGTGCCTCGAAAAGCTGAACACTCTTAGTCTGACCAATCAGGTTTGGGTTCTCTGGATTCCGGGCAATATTGGTATTAAAGGAAACGAGATTGCCGATAAACTAGCGAAGAAGGGTGCTCGACCCCTTTCACCGGCCCAGAGCCTTTCTGTGGCCTGGGAAAGGGGCACTCTCCGAACTTGTTCGGTTAGAGGAAGAAGCTCATAGAAAACGCTACTGGGATACCCTACCAGGTCTAGACCAGTCCAAAGCACTTTTAGGAACATATAACCTACAACGCTTTAAGGAATGTATGAGCTTATCAAAGAATAACTTAAGAATTGTTACAGGAATCCTGACAGGACACTGCAGGCTGAACTATCACCTGACTAAACTGGGAATTCACTCGCATGAGCGATGCAGATTTTGCAGGACGGAAAACGAGACTGCACAGCATATCTTAGAAGAATGCCCTGCACTGATGCACAAACGCAAAAGGCACCTGGGTGAACATATGTTAACCAAAGGCGAAGTGAAATCCGTCGATTTAGGTTGCATACTAAAGTTTCTCTCGGTTACTGGATTAATAGACACTCTATAATCCACGAAGGGGGCACAATAGTTCTTAAGGTCGCAGTGCTTTCTCCCCAACAATAATAATACTTGTGCAAACCAATTCAGACACAATTTGTCTATTTTCGACCCACTAGAACCAATAAATCTCCGTTTGGTGTTTAAATTTCCGCGAGAGCACCATTTTAATTTTAATTCATCTTTATTTTTAAAGATTTCCGCAGCCTGAGTTTTGTTAATCTTAAATTTAATCGCAGAACCCCTAAAAGATAGATTTTCTTTACCGCAGAACTCCACAGGCAAACACCGATGGCCTACGAACTGTCATTTTGACGAGCAATATGATTGCAAGTTTTTGTGTGTGGGCATTTTGATGTCTTGAAATAAGCATTTGCCGCTTGACGCCACCAGACAACATACTCTCAATTTCGGTGTTTAAAAACATTTAAATCTCCTAATTTCCTAAAACGTAACGCAAGAACAGTGACTATCATTTGACAAATCATTTGAGTGGCAAGACTGATAGAGATTTCTGTCACTGGCTACCTACAAGTTTCTATCAAATTCTAAAGCGCAGTGTGAAAAATCCGATGTAAACATTTGTGTATATGTGCTCCTCCGTCTTCCTCCAACTTATGTCCTTATTTAATGGTATCTTTTTAACCAACGCAAAATTTGCAAATGGGTTAGTAAGATAAATGAGAATGTATTAGTTTCCATCACACAATTCTTGTAGGGGTATTAGTATCGATACTTTTCGAAAAAGCTCTATCACGATTCATGGTAGAAATACACTCGCAGGTTCGCCATTGCTTGCCGAGGGGCGACCGCTATTAGAAAACAACTTTTTTTGTATTTTGGGTTGAAGGGGCTTGAACCTAGGCCCTGCGGAATGTTAGCGCGCACTGATGATTCCACCAAATTAAACCATCTTCTTGTCTGGGTATAAGGGGTAGCAGTAAATGTTTCTCCACGTGTGTCACAAAATATTGCAACAATAGAGCCTTACGGGGCGATGCGGGAACCGAAATGATATGTAATTATGCATATTAGTCCGATTTTCAACACATTTTAAAAAATTTGAATAAATCAATCACGTGTTTTTTCTTAGCGGGATTCATTGTTGTTTATTTATCTTTTGTCTTTGAGGTTTCTCCTCTATTTACCAAAAAATAATCGATAAATCCAGGTTGCAGACGGTGAAGTTATCTTTTTAATACAGGATTATATCATAACTTGGATTTCAGAGGCGAAATATTGTATTCTTAATTACGTATTGCATAGCTCAACTCGAAAAAGAAGATAATCTAGCTAAACAAAAAACCTAATATAACAATATTGTCAAATTTATTAATTGCTGCAGTCTACCGGATATTCGAATCCGGCTCTTATTTTTTACATAATATCTGAAATCCGGTTATCCGGCAAAATCTCTATCCGGCACATCCCTAGTTTTCACAGAACAGGAATTGGAACGGCGTGAACTGTCAAAATCAATGAATGTGAAAATGCGAACAAAAATATTTCAATTTGACATTCTAAGCCATGAAATTAATTTAAAAAAATTAAAACCAGCTGGTCTTATAAAACCACGTTATATGAATTCGCTTGGCCTTGCTTTGAAGTATTACAACCATTATGTGAAAATTAAGGGAAAATCCAAATTTTGATATCATTTCAAACAAGGCGTATTCCTACAAGGTGTCACCGGAGCAGCCGATGTCAAGAAGAATTGTGCTGAACGTCAAAATTATACGTTTGTTATATAAGGTTCTTTCCCTAACAATCCGGACCGCATCCGGTAATTAGAGAATAAGCGAAAAGTTTGCTCTCAAAAGTGGAACAAAGTCCAGAAGTACGGGAACGAAAAAAACACATTTCGTGCCCAGAATTTGAGAAACAGCTGATTCACGTTGTTTTTGTTTTTGTCACTTCAATGCAAAAACTTGGAAATTGAATTTTGGTTTCAACAATTTGATTTTAAGTATATAAAGATTGAAAATACATCAACAGGCCATTCACTATTCCTAAAAAGCACCAAGTAAATGCAGGCAACATGTAAACACAAGCTAATATGCACTTGGACACTGTATCCATTTTTACCCGGAGAAAAAGTCCGGGCTGTTTCGGGCAGGAAGAAGAAGACACTTACGATCCAATACGTTCCAATTTTCGCTCTCTATTACCCATTTTGTTGAGTACGGGAATGATTTCTGGGTTGTTTTGGGCACCCGCGGGATCCCGCGTTGCGTACGGGAAGAAAGAACCCATATTTTTACAAGCTTTTATTTAACTTAGTCATCCCGCGGAAATTTACAATCGATTTTAAACTAACTTCCCGACAAGCTAGAGACTTGAAATTTTCAGCATAGTTCCAATCACGATGACAATGTTATATATAATATAAATTAATTCTCTAGACGGTCCAGGGGACTTGATACGAAGGCAGTCAAAACACATTAAAATTTATGGCTAGCAGAGCGTAATTTGTCAAAGAACGTAAAAACGCTATAAATTTGTTAAATAATAAGTATATTTTCAGGCGCTAGTAAGAGAAATACCGGAAACTACCTTCAGCTGTGTTTAACATGGCCAAATTGTTAAATTTTAGGCACTTCTGTTAAGAATTACATTATTTGGTTTCCTCACACAGGGAGTTAGTGAAATACAGAGATACGACAAAAGGCCCGCAAAATGCACATACATGCATCCAAAAATTGTATATACTTCTAATATCCCGCAGACGAAAAAAGTTTAAGTTAGTGCTTCTTCTGAATACTGTTAAGGTGATGCGGATAATGGTACACGGTCGTGTGCCATGGGATGTTAAAGGTAAACGGAGACAATTGTCTTTAATTAACATGCCGAAGTGGTCAAAGGATTTACATTTAAAGAACTTTTCTATTTAAAGCAACAATGTAAATCTTTATATGGGCTGTTTGTTCATAGAGCGCTACTGCTATGCATATAACGGAGAGTAGGTGACCTCGATAACGATGTTTAAATGGAGGTTAGTGATAGCCAAAGATGGCGAAAACAACCCTTAGATCCGTTTTTACAAGCATTTTTTTTACTTGGCCATCTCGCGGAAATTTCCAATCGATTTTAAACTCACTTCACTTTTAAATGGAAAATAATACCAAAATCTGAGTTTTACTTTATTTCCAACAAAGGTAGGAAATAAAACCAATTTTGCCTTATTTCCCATTGCTTATTTATAATATTTATAACAAAAACGGTTTACAGGAAAAAGAACTTTGTTTATTCCAAAAATACAATTAAACAAAAAATTTGATATAATTCATATGAAGAAAGTAATATTCACAAAATATTTTTACTTATGAAAAGTTTAACAAAAAATAGGAAAAGAGTCGTCTTTAATAACTGCTCAGCAAATTGGAGATAGCGCTTCTGCATGAATTTTATCTGCATGCTTTTTTAAATGTGTTGAAAACATTGCTGGAAATCCTTAAAATGTTTGCATGGAACCATGACGCAATAAACAGGTGCTGTCATTCGGCTGCCTTATAGTCAAATTTTAAAAGCAATTTTTCAAATAAGACAGTGTTAATATCTTTCTTCTCGCTCTAATTACTTGGCCTGGTATAATTCCGCCATGGCATGGAACAAACCAAAGTTGCCGTTCCTGTTCGCAGCATATAACACAGAGAATATTGTTTTGAGTTTTATCTTCAGTTAAAATTTCTGCATTATCATCACTTGTTTCACCATTTCCGAAATGTGAATTTCGTTTACGAAGACGAAGCGAACATGCGGTACGAAATAGTGATGTAAAAATATGTAAAATTTTACCTACTCTCAGACTTCTAAATTTGAACGTATACTCGGTACAAGCAGGTGGGATAAATGGCAAATAAGGCAGTGTCAAAATATTTCTTCTCACTCTAATATTACTTCACCTCGTATAATTCCACCATGGGCCGGGTGCATGCAATAACATCATACGCAATAATTCCCATTACTTGGACATTAAAAAGCAGTTTCAGAAATGAACTAGTGTCATTTTATTATTAGTATTTTTTCCAAACGGTCATAATGCCAGCAGTGCATAATTGCGAAAGGAGGGGAGGAGGGCGGAGGACGCGAGCGAGACGTCGATCGCGGCGTGGCGCGGGTGGCGAACGCGGACCGCCGCGACGCTGGGCACTTTCAAAATTGTATACTTACAAATACGTACATTTAACTTTTTCATGTAGTACTTTTTGTCAAATGTAACTGGGTGACTACCTATGTGTGAACTATTTTGCTTTATTACTCAAATTGATGAGTTTAAAAGTTTGTCTTATTGCTCAACGATAAATGAAATAAAGCAAATTTGTGTTATTTCACATTCAATTGGGAGTTAACCAGAGATGGCAAAAACAACCCTTAGGGCCGGTTGTTCAATGTCTGGTTATCCCTACTTGCCGGTTAAACATCATTATCGACGTTCTCGACATCATGCATATAACATGTGATCGATAAAGCAGTCGTTGCATTTAACCGGAGCTTCTACCTCCGATTATTGCTAATCAGACATTGAACAACCGGCACTGAGGGCCGGTTTCTCTATCTCTGGTTAACACTAATCCCCCGTTAGTAGTCAGCACGTCGATAACGATGTTTAAGCGGGGACTTATTGTTAAGCAGAGATGACTGGTTATCAGTACCTACTAGTTAAACGTCATTATCGACATTTTGCCACCGGTTTGTGTTAACCGGATATTGAGCGGCCCTTAATCAATTGTTGTCGTTTGACAGCGTAAAACTCTCTGTAGAGCGTTTGCGATTCAGTTTCAGCGTTCTACGTAAAACTTTGTTAATCAAATAATTTGGTGTTAAAGACACAAATCTGAAAAGTGCTCTAGCAATGTTACAAATAAATAGTCCAATAGGGAACAGATTTTTATTTTGATTTAATATCGAAATTTCATCGATGTTATCACCAGCACGCTTTTTTTCAAATGAAAATATGGCTGTCAAGCTATCAAATTGCCTGCATTAGATGTCAAGCAATAAGCGCTGACATATATTGCAGCCCATTAGAAATAGGCGGTCTGCATTGGAAATATATTTTTTGACAAGGTTATCACGACATCAGTGTTTTCCTGTGGAGACAGGGCCTTATGCGCAGCATTAATAACTTCTATTTTTTCTTTCAAAGAAAACACAGTTTTACGACCCATTCTTGCTTCTTTAAATTACATCTGCGTACTGGCAATATCCTTTGCATTTACATTTTTTTCTAATTATTATGTATTTGAGTTTGAGGGGATTCCTCAAATTATTATTTATTACATGGGATCGTCCTGTTAATAGAGCGCACTTTCTATAAAAAAAATGTCCCAAAAAGCTTGGCACCATCAAAATCGCCCAGCTAAGGGAGATGCCCGCTTATGGGAGCGTCCGTTTGAAATAGCTTTCACTGTACATGATTTTTGTTAGGAAAAGAGCTTTACTTTCATAAAATAAATAATAAACATTAAATAAACCAAGGAAAAACGGCCAAAACTTAATAACATGTCGAGTCCTAATTTCTATTTTGGCCACTGTATCTATTCCTCGATTCGAATCACAGGCATTCAGATTAGAAAATAATAACTAATAATAATAACATTTTAATGAGCTGTTAAGGCGTCGGAACACCGAATACGGGACAAAACCAGGACATTAAAAGAAATAAATATTTGGCGTCCCGTATAAAATAAATAAATTACCAGGACAATGGGTTAAAAAAGAGGACTGTCCCGTATAATACATGACGGATGGTCACCGTAAATATACAATAAGTTATACGTAATAGTTATCTTTCTGTAAATCCAAGCTGATATTGTATAACTCGTTTAAATTTAGTAGTAAGAATGTATCATTCTTTTGAATGTCTTGATTGAAGAACGCCCTATTTCAGATTTTTTTTTTAAACACCCTTTCTCAGTATTTGGTTCAATAACGCCTTATATCAGAATTCTGTTTAAAAACGCCTTATCTCAAACGAAAATACATTGAAAATAAGCTGAGATAAGGCGTTTTTCAATCAAATTCTGAAGTAGAGCGTTCTTGAAAATTTTGCTGCACTAGGGTGTTGTTGAAAAATTTTCTGAGATAGGGCGTTTTCGAACTGGCTGCCGCGATAGCTCGATCTTCCTCTTAGCTATCGTAGAGTATTAGCCTTCAAAAACAAAATACCGAACTTTTAACAATTTATGAAACTTAAAAAAAAAATTATTAAACGTAAAATTTTGTATGAAACTGGGAATAATGCGTGACTTCCAAAATATTAGGGCTGTTCAGGATCTTGTGCATATGCTCTTGAATTTGCATATTCGTTGCATTTGTAAGTTCAAAAGAATAAAACACACACGGTTGCCATGGCAGCAAGCATAAAATTTACAAATGCAATTCCAACTGCAAATCCATGACCATTTCTACAACATACTGAGCAGCCCTATTGTATTTCGCTAGTGAATGAGTGGAACGTTAGAGTATTTGTATCCCCTCCTCTTCCTTCAGGGTAGAATAACTGAAATTTGACAATGGCCTACTAAAAGAAAAAAAATACATTTGTAACAACCACCGTTTTTACATATTAAATCTACTTCATTGTTTTATGTTATACCATAAATGTTATGTTATCTGATGTACATGTGGACTCACTGTAATGTCTTGTCGAAAATACAACCCTGTGCTGTGCATTTGGGTACGCAAAAATGCATCACTGACGTTCTGCATTGTCTTGATTGCCTATAAATATTCATGTAAGCATTGAAACTGCGCTCATTTTCATTTTGCATTCGTACGCGCTAGTTCGTCCAATACTGCTTTGGACAACTGGCCTTAATAAAGCAAATAAAAGAAAATACAAGAACACGCGTTTATTTTAATCGAAGCACTGCAATTTTGTATGCGACTCTCGTCCGGATTATCGGACAGGTCCATATAAAGGAGTGGTTACGGTCGCTACCAAAAATTATTAGAATTCGTTGGCTTAGCCAATCCTATGCACTACAATCTAAGGAAAAGCAAGTACAACATTTCATTGGCGCCCAACTTAGTGGCCTCGAATCACGACGACGACGACGACAACGCTAGCGTGCACAAAATGGCGACATTTTCACCCGAACAATTTTCACAAATATT